>NW_013563284.1:0-139007 GCF_000968595.1 Rasamsonia emersonii CBS 393.64
GCCTTGGCTTCGTCGCATGGAGAGACTGGCGGCACTCCCAACGCAGAAAACTCGGGCAATTGAAGGTATTTTCCTATAGCGGGGAATGTTGGTGTTTTGTAGGACTCTATACCTCCCACCGCAAGTGATTTGCCGTCAGCAGGACTCCCACAGGGCGGGATAAATTAATTTGTTCATCCCTAGCTGATGCAGCCCTGCAGGGCTGGCTGGGCCGGAAGTGTGAAGTGTCAATTGGCCCCAAAAACACCGTTAAGTTGTATACTTTTAATAGGACATCCATATCCTGACATCATCAGGATATACATGGACGTTAGACTTAACTAGCTTCCTGCATGCTCAGCAGCTAACCAACCTAGTGGATGACGTGGTCAGCAAGAATGTTTTAAATCCACCTGGAGATCTCAGATGGCTGGGGCTGTGGGCCAGGTGGAACGCGACCCGATGCCCGATCGAGCATCTGCCCAAGAAAACTCCGAATCGGATCCTGGTCTCGCATGCATGTGTGCATCTAGCTGCTTACCACGCGGCTTCTGGAAAGAAAAAAGAAGCAAAATAAATCCTGGCAATTTGATAGGTAAGATAAGCATTGCTGCATTCCTTCCCTTCAGTATGTACACAGAGGAGAAAACGACAAACACTGTAGAGTCTCTTGTGCTACACCGAGAAAAAAAATAACATGGCATATTCATGACAGAAGCCCGGTGCAATGGTAATCAAACACCAACACAAGATTCCTTTCCTTCCCGAAGGGATATACGGCCATCGAGGTATACCCGGATCCGCTTCGTGCAACGACGAGCAGATGCGTTGTACACGGATGCGCGACCACATCTCGCCAGGCAGGAAATGATAGCCCCAAGTGGCCTAGATAAATCGCACGAATCACATTTCGCATTCCCAGTTTCCCCAATAAATCGCATCGTAGTCCCATCCATCCCATGCCGCCTGAACCCATGAGAAAAACCATGAAACACCGAAAAAACGCCGGCCATGACCGCTAAATCCGAACTGGAGACAAACCCCGCCGTGGAGGTGCAAGTGAGCGACAAAAGCATGATATATGGTATACGTGGTGCGGATAGAGGACGAGGGGAGAACCAAAAAAAAAGGAAAAGAACAACAGATTCACAACGGACCAAGGCGGTCGTAAGGATGGGATCTTAGTGCTCTCCTGCGTCGTCCCGCTGGTTATCACGATTTCCTACTGCCGCTTCATAACTGGGGATCGGTGGTTGGTCCCCGTGGTCGAGAGGACCCTGAGAAGGTGCCTCCCCGTCGTTGCTGTTTCGTCGACTCATAACCGGACTGGCATACGCCGGGGGTGGACTCGATATAGCCATCTCAGCCGAGAGGAGCGCGGGATCATTGGCAGCCCCCATTCCCACTCGACTGGATCCTTCGCCAATATCCTCATGAGAAGGGATGTGCGATAACTGAGCAAGGGAGATATCGGTGGGAGAGCGCAGAGGACCGGGGCTGGTCGGTGGCACGAGATGTGATCCTCCGCCTCGATTTCCAACACCCAGGTATCCGCGAACGGGCGGTGCTGGACCGTCGCGGCCGGTTTCGAGCAGAATGCTCCCCTGCTCACTGCCATACGGCGGCGGAGGCGCCAGGCTGCCTGTCATCGGAGCCAACCCCCATTTCTTCACGTTGGCCTCAATGAAAACGAAGCCCATCTGACCAAAATTGACGTGGACGGAACATGGCCCGTTTGCACCAACGGTGGGGAAGAAATTCTGCGATTTCAAGCCGTGCACCACGTCATCGAGCTTTTTCCCGTTGCGGGTGAAGAACAGCGTCCCGGATCGGGGCCGATATCCGACCCCGATAACATCCCCTTGACTGAATTCGGGGCCGTAACTCGTCGCCGAAAACGGCTGATTATATCTCCTGTGGCCAGTCGATTCATATGCGACCGATGTTTTGTGAAATCCTGGAAAGTATTTAGTACTGATGTTACGGATCACGCGACAGTAAGGACGAATGTACCTGGTAGTCTAAACAACGGATAAGGCTTGGTGGTCATCCCGATGCTGATCAAGGTCGACTCCGGTTTATCGTAGATTTTAGCTTCCCAATAGTAGACCTCGTTCTGTTTGGGTACAGGCAAGTTCGTCTGGACGCTGCATTCTGAATCGAAAAACTCGATCTCCGTGCGTGCCTCCACAAAGCAATTTGCAATCTCCAGTTCCGGTTCGAATTCCCAGGCTGATACGCCTTTTTCCTGGATGGCGAGGAATTGCGAAAGGGAGATATCGGTCTGCATCGTCTCGGGAGGATTGGCTTGTATAAAGGCTACATCCATCGCAATATCCAGGTCAGCCAGCGTCACCAGATTCACCACGCAGCACGATCTTCCAACGAACCTTTGGCTCGGAGATACTCTGCCCGGGATATTTCATCCATCGTCTCCAAGGCCGCAGCCTCCTCACGAGCAAACGCCTGCTCATCGTCGAATTCTCCCGGCCTCCCTATTCGATCGAGAAGGATCCTCCCACGCCGAGTGTACTTCAAGAAGAAGAAGACGGCGAGTACAACGATGGCGACGCCGGCAGAGCCAAAAGCAGAAAGGATCCCGATGAGGATGCCCTTGCCGGTCGAGCCGACATCGCCACTGACGCCGACCATGACATCCCCGACATCTGGGAGAGGGTTTACAGCCGCCAACACGGGCTGATCGAAGCCCTCAGGGCGAAACTCTGGTCGAGAGGTTACCTGGGGATGCGATGGGGGAAGAGTCGGTGACGTCGTCAGGGCCGGCGTCAAGCTTGCCGGGTCATGCGGGGGCATTGCTGTTGCATTAAGAACGACGGAACGTCGAGCACCGGATGTGCAAAGGAAACGGGAGGGCTTGACTAGGACCAGATAGACGGCGCGACGGCAATTCGAGATACTTTTTCAAGATGCCACGGAGGGCAGGCGATGGAAAGAGAGAAAAACGAGAGAGAAAAGCAGGCGGAGGATGGATGATGGATGGGCTGGGCTGCTGAGGAGAGGCGTGACAGGGAAGCGATCGCTAATAATAACCCAACCAGCCACGCCGTCTGCGAGCGGCAAAGGGAGGCGCCGGACAGGATGAAATCATCCATGGCAAAAGGCCGGGACGGGCAGTGGGGTCGCTCAGATTCCGCAGGGGCCTGTCGCATCCGGCCAAGGGCATCACCCTCGCTGATACAAGTCGAGGGAATCGAGGAGATGCTCGTCTATGCCAGGGACTTTGGGTCTGCTCTATGATTCTTGTCTATATTCCTTGCAATGGGTCTATCATTCTCGCCATATTCCTTCTACTATGCTTCTCCCTCACGAGAATATCCCTGTCAGTGCGCAGTCTCTTTGCCCACTTGTAAATCTCTATTCACTGAATCAGATATGATAACATGTGCTAAGAAATCTGGTTTGCATAAAAATGCTCTCGAGTTTTGACTATTATTGTAAGAAGTATTATTACCTAGGTACAGAGTAAACGGCCAAGCCTCGCCCGCTTCGTCCTTATCCGGCAACCTACAGGACGAGCTTACAACGCGCAATGTGAACTACTCTGCAGTTACCGCCCCAGGCTTGCTTCGACTCACCCCTTTGTCCAAGACTACCTGAACAAATCCCCTCGTTCTTCTCTCCCTCGTGCTTCCTTGCATCATGAGTGACTGATCTCCAATTCTTCGTACGGACAAAGCAATAAATAATGGGCGTATCCCGCGCGAACACTTCTCCCTCAGCCTCGGCGGACCGCCAAGGCGACATTGACACGCGTGCCATCGATAGATACCAAATCCGTCTCACAGTGACAGGCTCCAGCTGTGACAAATACCCTGGTTAGTATGTAGATGCGACGGGAACCGTTGTCCCTGTCGCCTCTTACCGTCGCGGTCGGATCCACTGTCTCGTCTCATGTCGCATTACTGCTATCGTCCTGACTGACACTCAAGGGTTGTGAGAACAGCCAAGCAACATGCTCGCAAGGTCGCAGCACAGCTGGGGGCCACCCACGGCCTCATCTACCTCGTAGGACAGCCAACCATCCTCCTCGATGATTCTGATCAAGCCATTGCTTTCCGTCAGCGACGGTATTTCTACTATCTCACTGGCGTCGACGAACCGGACTGCCATGTGACCTACGACATTAAGAACGATCTCTTGACCTTATACGTCCCGGACTTTGATCTGCGCCAAGCGATATGGATGGGTCCAACTCTCACCGTGGAGGAGGCCCTGGAGAGGTAGGAGGGTTTGCTTCTGCATTTCATGGGGATTATATTGTTGACTGAGGGACTTTGTTGTCAAGATACGATATCGATCGTGCGAAATACCGCTCCTCGCTGTCGGGGGATATTGAAACCTGGGTTCGCAAGTACAACGCAGATGCTCCTATCTACATTCTCCATGATTACCAGCGACCTGAATCCGCTGGCCAGGCGCTCCGGCTAGACTCGAAGCACTTGCAGCCGGCTATGGACACGTGCCGGGGCGTCAAGGATCAGCACGAGATTGAATTGATACGGCGTGCGAACATTATATCTGGATTGGCCCACAAGAGCATCTTGCAAAATATTGGCAAGATGACCAATGAAGCCGAGATCGAGGGTCTCTTCCTCAACACCTGCATCTCCCATGGGGCCAAAAATCAGGCATATAACATCATTGCTGCCTCGGGGGAGAATGCCGCCACACTGCATTACGGGAAAAACAACGAGCCGTTTGGAGAGAGACAGTTGGTGTGTCTGGATGCCGGGGCTGAGTATAAGTGCTACGCGTCCGACGTAACGCGCACTTTCCCTCTCAACTCCAAGGGTGAATGGCCTAGCGCAGAAGCCCGTAACATCTACCACGCCGTCGAACGGATGCAGGAAGAGTGCATTCGACGGATAAGAAAGGGAGTCCGGTTTCTGGATCTCCATGTTCTCGCCCATGTCATCGCTATCGAAGAGTTGCTGAAATTGGGCATCCTCAAGGGAGGAACGGTGGACGAAATCCGCGAGTCCGGGGCGTCGACGGTGTTCTTTCCTCATGGGCTCGGCCATCACGTAGGTCTTGAAGTGCACGACGTTTCGGGCAAGTCAATCATGGCGTTGGACGACGAAGATGCAGGAGTATATTATCGCTCCGTGTTGATTCCGGACACGTGTCGTTCTCCGTGCACGCTGTCAGCTCCAGCTTTGGAAGAGAACATGGTTGTAACCGTCGAGCCAGGAATATACTTTTCCCGTCTCGCCATCGACAATGCGCGAAAGCTGCCCCTGTCTAAGTTCATCGACTTTGATGTTGCAGAGAAGTATATACCCGTGGGGGGCGTGCGGATCGAGGATGATATCCTGGTCACGGCGGACGGATATGAGAACTTGACAACCGCCCCGAAGGGAGATAAGGCGCTCGAGATTATTCGAAACGGGAAGTAGCCCGACCTGTACATAACAGAAGCTTGGGTTGGCCAAGTTTTCACCGATCATGACCGGTTTTGTGGAGTCTCTTACTCCGTAGGCTCATGCCGCCAATGGTATGGACACGAAGACTACCTGAGTATATAGTACAGGGTAGGTGGTGAGTCAACCATCTGCAAGGACACAATATAGTACTTTTGTAGAGAATGACACGCAATCGCGGGTTCCAACAGCGATGTTGAGTGCCAATGTTGGCAGCATTGACACGAAACGATGTTGATTCACACTGGACCACTCCGAGCCGGAACCAGTCACAAGGTACCACGCTGCGCCTGTATGCAGGTACCAAGTGGCATGTCCACGGGCACTGCTCTACGTATGCAATCCACAGGAAATGGGGGAAGAAAAAGCATGGTCAAGCCTTACAAGTAACATCTCGTGTCATAGACACGCATCAGGTATACACGTATTCCTGTATGTCAGGTCAGATCACCGCATGACTGTTGAGTCACGTTGTCCCATCGTCACGCCACCACATGATTCAGGTCATCTCCCTAAGAAAAAATTTCGACATTTCTCGCCTCCCTCCCTGGTCACCCGGTGGGGTTCTAGAAATCATAGGGCTGAATAATTAGTTTATTTGCGGTCGTGATTTTGTGACCGATCACGTAATTTAGAGTTCTGATGGACCATGTCATACAACATTCCAATTCTACATTCTAGAAGCTGCCGGATTTTCGTCTTTCAGTTTTTCGACAAATCACTGATGAAATTCTCCGTAAGGCATGAGCTAATAATAGCACGTGATTGCATGCTACGATGAAATCACGTAGTCTTTCTTCTCCCCCCTTTTTTTCCTTTGGAGTCAATCAATTTCCTGTCTCTGCTGTACGGAGTACTGAGCTGCTATGTATCCGTAGGCTATAGGCTATAGCTCGAGTTGCGTCAGAGGACTGGAGCCAAGGAAATTGCTGTGATTCGCTCCGGCGAAAAAAAGAGAAATTGGCCCGAAGATCCCATACATGATTTGTTTTAAAGTTGTGCTTCTAGAGCACTTGGCTGTGTGGATCACGGGTATTGAGTCAAACTATCGGGTGATGGTGTGCCTGATGACTCACCTGATAGGCTCCGCTATGCTCCGTACAACCAGCATCGGCGCTCCTGATTTCGGAGACGTTAAGACTCATACTGCTGATCGAGTCACGCAATGCTATGTTATAAATAATTCCCAGCTCCCTTCGAGTCATCGCTTTTCTTTTTTGCCTCTTTCCTTGACCATCATCCCTATATCTTGGGGATGATGATCTCTCCTCTCCCCCAATCTTCATGATGGTCCCGTCTCCTGCTACGCCATTATTTCCACAAAAGCATCTGTTCACTGCTTTACTACCGATTTGATTTCCGTGACATCACGAAAAAGAAAACCTTCGAAGAGAAAAATATCTTGTGTACCCCATGGGCCAAAGGCACAACAGACGCCGCACTAGAAGACCTCGATCCCGAAACCGCAACAGCATCGACGTCGTCCCTCCATTACCACCGACAAGCTTCCCAGACACCAATTACCTCCCCGCTGCCGACTATGACATTTCACCTACTTTGTCTCCAAGCCTGTCTCCTGTTAGCACCTATCGGGAATGCATACTAGAACCATCCGCCCCGACCTGGCACAACCGGTTCATAGCATGGCAGGACCGTGAGCGCGAACAGCAGCAGGAAGCCCTCATGATTGAGGCTGAGCAGTGCCGTCTATTTGGCGGCGAGCCTGGAGACGACGTGGGCCTCTGCTATCGAATGCTGGAATACTTTGACCAGCTCGATTACATCGACACGTGAGGAGCTTGTTGGTCATCTGAGTCTTTCTCACTTCGGAGGTATCATTATGCGGTCTGCAATCTCTGCTCCTGCCTTGAGCTCTGAATCACAGTCTACGAGACGATTGCAAGGGGAGTGGAGTTTGCTGGACTGGAAACAACCACCGACACATTCAAGCCTGCGACGACTGTTACGGTGCACGTGTCGGCGACACAGGAGTCCACAACGCATCGCTTCGATTGACGACGACACCAGAGACATGGGTTTACCGAGCCTGTGACTTGTAGCAATGAAGATCACTGCCCAATTGCCTTTCAGGCCCTAGGGGCGGTGTATCGGATTGGTCCATTAAAGGCTCGCCATTGTACTCTGGAATATCCTCCTTGCGCCACGAGGCGCTCTGCGAAACGCAGGACAGTCCGTGACGGGGTCATTCAACGAGGCCCTCGGTACGACGAGAGAAGTCAGACTGCGGCTATGCTCCTGGATTCGAAACGGCTTTCGCTCAGTGGGTGGTGCTCGCGTCCGACATTTGTGATGTTGTTGATGCTTGAGCTCTCCACGAGACAAGTCGGCTGTCCAGAAACTTTCCCAAGGGGTACCGGTCGTACCTACACAGGTTTGAACACGGGATGGGGGGATGTCGTGTCATTTTGAAGGTCGTGATGGAATCCTGTGAATGGGCCTTGCCCTCTTCTGTGAGGTGTGGAGGTTTGTAGGATAGAGTGTTTTAGAAAAAGAAATGGAATAAAAATTGGAAACTTCTTAATTCAGCTAGTCTTTCAGCTTCCACAGAGGAACAATGTAATAGTCACCAAACGAAAGCTGAAATTGTAAAGTAAATGCATCAGATAACAGTCCTGACAAATATTCTCATTTGTCGAGAGCTTGGCAACGGGACGATCTTGGGGGCGGTGACGCTAGTCCATTTGAGGAAAGCGGTCTGCGGAGCCCGAGCAGTGAACCGTGTCCTTAACAGTAATCGGATCGCGATACTCACAGATAATTGTCACATAATCCTAGAATTCCCTAAGAAACCTGCTGCTGACTCGACGGACGGCTTGTTGTGGTCGCTCCTTTGCCGTCTTCTGCCTGCTAATCATGCACAGGGTCTCCACACTTTGACTTGCAGTTCACTTATTTCAACGTTTTTCCCCTTGACGCTGCTGCAGTCCCC
This sequence comes from Rasamsonia emersonii CBS 393.64, assembly GCF_000968595.1. Taxonomy (NCBI): domain Eukaryota; kingdom Fungi; phylum Ascomycota; class Eurotiomycetes; order Eurotiales; family Trichocomaceae; genus Rasamsonia; species Rasamsonia emersonii. Next base: position 8,371 of record NW_013563284.1, read on the forward strand.
GGGGGCGAAGTCGCCGTGATTCCGATTCACGATGTCTTCGAGAGACTATAACTACGATGAACAGGTAGAAAGCGGAATCTACGACACTCGTTGTGGCTTCCAGACTGCTAACGCCTTCCTGAACAGGGCCAATTTTTCCCATTCTTCGTCCTAACCCTCACCAGCCTGGTTACTCTTCCTCTCACGTACAGCCTCCTTAAACCACAGAAAAGTGAGTCTCTTGCTTTGCCTCTATCGTCCAGACGATCCTCTTCCTTGCTACTAGGCGTGTCTCTAACTGTTCTGTCTCCTTACAGAACTCGAGAGTACCGCACCGCGAATAAAGTCGGATTTCAAGCCCCAGCATGACGACCTCATTCAAGCGCAGAAGCGGAAGCGCCTCCGTAAAGAGCGCCGGATCAAGCGTGCCATTGCCGTGCTTGTGGGGTACGTGATTATGGCTTGGATGATCTACCTAATCATCATCTCGAAGAGGACCGCACCGAAGATATGGGATCCTTATGAGATCTTGGGCGTTTCGAGGGTAGGTTTTAGAGAGTTCGTCCTTGGAAGAAGCTAGAGTAGCTAACTTGCTGTACCTTGTAGAACGCGGACGAGAGAGCCATTACCAAGCACTACAAGCGATTATCTCTCATATACCACCCGGACAAAGTCCGCCCCGATCCTTCCAAGAATGAGACTATGGAGACTCTCAATGAACGCTTCGTTGAGCTTACGAAAGCTTACAAGGCGTTGACTGATGAGGAGATCCGTAACAACTACTTGCAGTATGGAAACCCGGACGGGAGGCAGAGCATGAGCATTGGCATCGCCCTGCCCAAGTTGATCGTCACCGAGGGCAACGGTAAATACGTCTTGTTGGTCTATGGGGCTCTTCTTGGCGTTCTTCTGCCATACATCGTTGGCAGGTGGTGGTATGGCTCTCAGCGATACACTCGGGAAAAAGTCCTCGTCGCTAGCGCTGGCAATATCTTTCGAGAATATAAGGTCGACATGCTTGGCGGCCGGATTGTCAGCGCCCTTTCTACGGGAGAGGAGTACAAGGACATGCTGAAAGGCAAAGCCGAGTCAGGACTCGCAAAGGTCGAGAAAAAGGTTCTTGAAGACAGCGAATCCGGATTGACTCCCAATGACCGGGAGACGCTTCGAAAAATAGATGACTCGTACAGGAGAAAGGCCCTGGCGTTGCTGTGGGCGTATTTGGGCAGAATCGACCTGGAGGATGCTACGCTGAACGAAGGTTTGTTTTGCTATTCCCGCAACGACTTTTTGCAGATCTAGGCTGAGAAATATACTGTAGAAAAATACGAAGCTGCGTCTATTGCACTGACTTTAAATGACTCCTTTACAGCCATTGCTCTCGCATTTGGCAACCTGCTGCCAATCATTGGAGCGTACCGCATTGCCCAAAACCTGATCCAAGCTATCCCTCCTGGCTCTTCACCGCTCCTGCAATTGCCTTACTTCACGCCAAAGGTTGTCAAATCGGTTGAGGGCGAGGATGCTAAGACCCACCTGACTATTCAGAAATACATGCAGCTTCCTGAGGAGCGCAGACGAAGCTTGACGGTCGGTGTTGGCCTCTTGTCCGAGAAGGAATATGAGACAGCCATCGCTGTGGCAAAACAGTTGCCAGCTCTCGACATTTCCAAGGCGTTCTTCAAGGTCATGGGAGAGAAAGTTATCACTCCTAGCAGCTTGGTTCAATTGGTGGTTAAGGGTCGAATTATCCCCCCGGGATCTACAAATGTTCCAGAAGTCAATGAGGCTGATTTGGAGGATATTGATCCGGATGAGGACGACCTTGATGCTCTTCTTGGCCGGAAACCTGCGAAGAACAAGAAAGTGAAGCTTCCAGACGGGCGAACGGTGGAAGATAAGGAAACGCGGGTGCAGCCCCCCCTGGCTCATGCACCTTACCTTGCACGCGACTACTCACCCAAGTGGCATATTTTCCTCGCGGACCCCAAGCAAGGAAAGATCGCGGTTCCTCCTTTCACTTTCACGACCTTGGACAAGCCTATCTTCGATGAGAACGGCAAGCCAACGTTCAACATGCAAACGTTAAAGATGCAGTTCCAGGCTCCGCCGCAAGTGGGCGATTACACGTTCGTGCTTCATGTGATCTGTGACAGTTATATCGGGTTCGACACGAAGATGGAGATTACTCTTCGTGTGGATGATCCTGCGAAGGCGGCTGCTCTGGACGAGGAAGACGACATCAGTGAACCGGACGAAGGTAAGTTGCGAACTAAAATAGTCCGCATTTATTATGAGGCAAGAGGAAAAATCCTAATATGATTCTCTTTTGCAGATTCTCTGGCCGGTCAGATGCAGGCTCTGAAGACTGGCGTACCACCGAAGAAGAAGAAGCCTACGGATGAGGAATCTAGCGAGGAAGAAGAGAGCGATACGGAGGGTGATGTCGACGACACGAGCGAGACAGACACTGAAACAGATACGGATGGTGAATAGAGAAGGAAAACAAAATAAAAAAGAAAAAAAAAGGCAACAGGACAGGATTTGTATTGCATGAGGATATCGTATTTGCTTGTCGAAAGTTTTAGGGTTAGCATCCGTTGATTCCTACCAAAGCAGAGTTGAATCGGGTTTATCGTTACTTGTACTGTACTATTTATTTTCAATAATGGCAAGTTTGCTCTAACTATTGTGATGGCATATATTTTTTGAAGTTTGTTTGCTTGGTGCTCGGTATTTTTTTTCCTGCAGTGGAAGCTTTTTTTTTGCCCCTTTTACATCTGATCCCAGCAGGTCTAGTCCAGTCATATAATACCTGTCAAGCTGAGCTGGTCTGATCCGAACCCGAAATCTGGGTTCTCACCGGGAGGTAGCATCGAATAATCGAACCCGACAATCTGGCCCGGTGTCAACGGGGGCAGGCGCAGGGAGATGACAGATTGTTGTTATTATTGGCTAGATAACTATGTATGTATGTAAGGTATGTATGTATCTACCTGGATGCAGAGCTCCGGGAGCCTGCCCGTCCGTTAGAATCTCTTTGTTGAATCTGAATCTGCTACCTAGATAAGTATGTGATAGTTCACTAGAGTATACTGTTGATCGCCACGGGGAAGGGGCGAAAAGATGCCATGTGAAAGATATCAATCAATTGATTCGACGACAGAAGCCGGGAGAAAGAGAAAGAAGAGGATCAAGCAGGTGGTTGTTGGTTGGTTTGTGGATTATTATACTATTTATATTACCGAGACGGATGAGACAAGGCATGACGGAAACGAACGGACGCACCGTTGAACGGAACGGGATGGAATGATATCGATCGTTAGTATATACAACTAATCTGTATGTATTACAATGTGTGGAATTCGGTAGTGGTGGGCACTTCGAAAAAAATTGTTCCATGGATGGAGCCCTCTGACGACTGACGAGACCACTGCTTACCTCATCTGGAATAGCATCAACATCCAGCAAGGGCTTCAGCTTTGGAGGATGAGTCTGTGTGTGCTGTCACGTACTTCATGGATGCTTTTCCCCCCTCTCAGTCTAAGAGTTAGTTGGTTGGAAAAAGGATCCATTTGCGTCATGCCAAGTAAACTTTCTTGCGGTGAAGGTTGGAAGAGGGGGGAAAGGAAACTGGGAAAGACTCGCTCCAAGGGTGTCCAACAAAAAAAAAGATCGATAGCCGTGATCAGGTACCTATCTGGTACTATTGCTTTCTGCCCTATCCACTTCCTCCTATAATAATCAATGCGAACAAACAACCTTTGGATTTTTTTTAAAGTTCAGATCCATATGGGATAGAAGCGGAAAGCACTGGAAACATCCATAAGACAAAAGAGCCTGCTCTGCGCTAAGATATCGGTCCGAACAGATACCAGGTATTCCGTACCCAACCTTGGGTACCTACTTACCCAGGTGATGACATTAGGACGGAAATCTGGCGACAAGTTACTCCGTAGGTAGCCGACAAAGAGGAAGGTTCGCATAGATTATTGCCCAGTAGGAGACACCTGCCCTAGGAGGTAGGTACATGTACTGTACAGTACCTAAGGCACTGATTATTACCTCCAGCATCCAAATTAGGCGGCCGAAATGCTGAATAAGCATTTTTGCAAGGTATCCAAAACCAGGCCTCGAACCGGACTAATGGAGTTTGGATTTTTTTTTTGGATTTCACTTTTTCTTTTCTTTGCCCTGTTTTTTTGCCCCTTTCAATCCACTTGTCATTTCGTTGCCCACTGGGAGGGAAAACAGAAAAAAATTCTGCAGGGCAAGTCAAGCAGGACGACGAAAATTACTTACCTACGTAGGTAGGTACCTTGTCACCTTAGGACTGCCCGAGTCACCGTCATTTCCATCCCGAAATAGGGTTAACCAACGGTGGATGGGACTGACGGCCCGCTCTTGTGCCCCGTCTATCGTGGGCGGCCCGAAACTGGTATGATAATGCGGGTCATAAGTAGCCTTAGAGGCACCGGCATATACTTGACCCTAACCAGGATCCAATCGTAAATACCTTCCTCGTGGGCCGCGGGGATTGTGCCTTCTGCAGCATGTCGTTCCAAACTCTCGCTTGCACCGGCGTGTCTAGTGCTGATGGTCACATGCCGCCATGATGTCAGGACGGATGAATCGATCCATGTAGGCATGTCCCAAGATACAACCAGTTTTGTCAAATTTCACCGTCCATCAGTCGATCTAATAGTTCGCTAAGTAGGAAATCATAACACAGGACCCCTCAGGTACACTTACCCTGGTATCCTTCGCGACATATAATAACTACTTTGTATTTGTTTCTTTCAATTTCACAACAAAGTACAGGACATAGGGGCAGGGAACACACAGACCAACCAGACGACGGCAATCGTACAGAGTACTTCATCATCTGAGGACGCTTTGTCCGTCCGATGGACCGCTGTCCGACGTGTCTCTAAATACCTACCAACCAGGCAGTTGCGGGGCTAGGAACCAAACAGATACATCTCCTTCAAGTTGGGCTCTTCATGTTAGTGAAGGACACACGAATTAGCATCGTCGATGGAAGCCAATAAATAGGTCAAAGAGATCTTTGTCTGATTTTGCGTGGCATTCAGCATTTCAGCTGGAGGACTGGTTCGGCGATTGCTCTCTCTTGATTTTTTCAGTCAGTCGGGAACCCATGGATTGATCAACTTACGTCCGCTGTGGGGGAAGTTAGCTGCTCTCCAAAATTGAACGCGGTCGAGATTGGCCCGGAAACTGGCCCTCCGACCAACCAGCGTTCCGAACGCGGTCCTTGTACCGAGATTATGGACAACTAACCATTGCTAACCATACTCCGTACGGAGTACCTAGACCGAAGACCAGGATGGGTTATTAATATTGCTGCCGCTGTTGCTCCACCTTCGCATGAGATCTCGTTCTTGGGCCACTTGGAGAGTCCGTTGCGACTCACGACTGAGAAGGCTTTCCCGTTTCCTGAGAGACCATGCGATCCTCCATTGAACCTGTTTCAGATTTCATTTTTCGTGTTGTTGTAAAGGCTGAAGCGGGCCGCAAGGCTTCTTTTTGCAGTCAATCTGCCCAGGTTCAATTATATATCATGTCCTATCCAGGTTGCAACATTTCTGGGACAATAGTAGTTTCAACAAATTCGCTTGCGCCTGCAAGACAGTTGCAGCCAATTCCTGGTGAAGTACTACCGTCTGATGCGTATTGGACCTTGACAAGTCTCATCCCACAAGCTAGACGGAGAACGGGGAACGGCATCCTCTCTTTCTCTCTCTCTTTTTTTTAACTGCACTCATTGTCGTTGCTGACCTTCTCGTCTGGATGAGACTGTTGTGTAGTTAGTGTACAGAACATGTGTTTATCAGCTCTTGGGACTGCGTTTCACCAGCAGCCAACGTGCAAAATCTGGTCTTTTCACTAGCCCACTTACAGGTCACCAAAGATGTCTTCCCCGGCTTGGAACAATCGTTATCCGTTGGAAAATGACATCTCAGTGTTAAGCTTCAATTGAAAGATGCTAGGCAATAATATTCCGTTCTGCAGCCTGTCATTGGCTCGACCTTTTGCGACATTTCGTTCATCTGAGAGAAGAATTACCACTTTCCCTATATAGATTGCGCTGAGTACCGATTCTGTCCTGATGCATAGCAGAACACCAATAACGTCAAACCTTTATACTTTGTAAGTATCTCAAGCAAAAGGCGCCACACACCTCATTCAGCAGCGTCACTAGATCAACAAGGCTGCACTATGATAGATATTAAGTCATTTAGTCCACTTGGCCGACGCTTCCCACCTCGCGATTTGCCATGTTGACGCGGATTCTCGCCCGCATTCCTTAATCGGCTGTCGAATGCCCCACTACTTCCACACGAAACTGGGCCGGTGAGCCATAGCCATGCATGCCATAGTCGCCGTTAGGTCCTCATAATCATGAATATGCCGCAATGAAGAGGCTTGTCTGCGGGACAAAGGGTCTCGAATCAACTCAAAGGGTTCCATTTTGCCGGGACAGCGGAAGAATATCCATATATCCAGTCCTGATGAACCAGAATACCACCGCACTGGTTCGCTCGAGTTTACCATGGATGAAGGCTGGAATAATGAAAGGCGACCATCCCAGATCTATTACCCGAGTGTCCCTAGTCCGCGATCTCTAGAAGGAGGGCCGGCCTCAGCACCGACTTCTTCCGAATCCAAGGTCCCCATTCCAAGACTCCAGCGGCCGACTCCAGTGAAGGCGTTGGTCCCAAGTGAACGTCAGAGGGTTAGCCACGCGTGCGAACCATGTCGACGTCGCAAATCCAAATGTGATGGAGCTCAACCGTTCTGTTCTCGTTGTAGGGACCATGGACTTGTTTGTTCTTATGCGGACGGCAAGAGAGAAAAGCTGAAGAGGTGAGCTGCTGACGTTTTCAGAAATTGCGAGGTGAATTTAAATGTGGCCTTACCGCTATTGCTAAAATCGAGTGTATATGCTGTCTGCCAGGAATGCGAAAAATTTAGCTGCTAAAGTGACGCTGTACGAAAGTCTTCTGATCGATCTTCTTCCAAGTCTCGATCCTGCTCGACAGCAGGTTGTTAGAAACACCATAGCAGAAGTGTGTTTGGAGATCAAAATCGACGATAAACCTTTTTGTTTCTTGATTGACTCGACTGACTCGTCAAGCAGAACAATCCTTTGCACGAGACCGACCTTGCGATATCTGGAGAAGGAACTATGTCCGGAGAAGATGTGAACGACGAGGATTATCCAAGCGCGAGCTCTCCTGAGTTCCAGGATTCAGCACAGCAAGATGGTCCGGGCTTCATTGGGCCTTCTGGATTTCTTGGAAGGTCGTCACCTGTTCGATGGATGGAAGAGGCATCGATGAGAATGACTGTGACTTCCCTGGATTCAAATGGTGCCGATTCGCACCTGCCGTTCCCGTGGCGCATGCTGTCAGCTGACTTGAATTGCAGTTTCCGGACTTCAGTCAATACTCCAGCAGACGCTGACCAACATGAATCGCGCCAGCAGTCTCGACGAATTCCATCAACTTCTGATGGAGGGTTGTGATTACTTCGCCAATCACCTGGACGTGTCTGATTTCGGGGTATTTGGCGAAAATGTCGACGCGTTCCAGCTCCCTCCTCGAGAAACAGCCGATATGCTTGTCCATTCATACTTCTCGACCGTGCATCCTTTCTTTCCCGTCCTATCACAGAGCGATTTCATCGCCCAGTATCAATCGTATTTCGAGACACGACATCCTCCTGGCGGCAGCATCCATTGGATTGCCATGCTCAACCTGGTTTTTGCACTGGGTGCGCTTTATGGATATCAAGCAACCTTTATTGGGAGTGATAAGGATCATGTTCTGTACTTCCTCCGGTCACGGATCTTGACCCAGGAACCCACTCAAATGTTCGACCTTCCCACCATGGATCACGTGCAATGCACGACCATCAGTGGCATATATTTACTTGCCAGCTATCAGATGAACAGGTAGAACAAGCCATGACAACCATGCCACTGCATGTACAGAGCTAAGCTTCAACGCGAATCTAGGGCATGGAGTGCCGTTGCACTTGCAATTCGGTATGCGCAAGCTCGTGCGGTTCATCTGGTTGATCCAGTACCTGATACGACGGAGACCCAACGCGAATGCCAGGCTCGAGTCTGGCAGTGCATCTGCTCTTTAGAACAAATTCTGTGTGTCTGGACCGGGAGACCCTCTGCTTTACAGAGTCGTTTCACAACTGGCCATCTCTCCAAAACTGCTGATCCAGCAGTCAATCCTCAGGCCTTGTCACAGGCTGCTTCTCAAAATCCCATGTCGAGAACCACATTTCCTGAAGGAACAAGGAGTTTCATTTCTACTGGTTGGAGCACCTTTACCGCCTGTCTATACCTTGATAGGATTGTTGCGGAAGTCCTGGAGGAGCTTTACAATCCCCGCATGATAATCCAGGCTTGGGCCAGAGTCCAGCAAGTGATTAGCGTTCTGAACGCAAAGCTGGATCGTTGGCATTTAAGCTTACCGGTCAATTTAAGGCTGTCTGCAGGGCAGTCAGATCGCTCGTCGCAGGCACAAAGGGAACGTTCGTATCTCGCGTTTCGTTTTTACAGCACAAGAATACTAATCAATTGGCCATGTCTGTGCAAGACACGTAATATCAATCCTGTGACATTTCAGTCAGAGTCATCGAGAAGTTTCAATGCAGAAGCCGTAGAGCAATGCAGAAAAGCTGCGAGAGATTTATTGAAGCTCTTGCCAGATGACGGGACTGTCCCTGACGTGTATGACTCTACTCCATGGTGGTGTGTTCTCCATTTTGTTGTCCAAGCTGGCGTAATTTTCGGGCTGGAAATTTTACCAGAAGCAGCTCGTATGCGCCCGTCGGATGCTGAGCAATTGATAGCAGAGTCTGTCAAGGCAATTCGGTGGTTAAAGGCTCTATCGGAAAACAGTGTGCCTGCCAGGCGAGCGTGGTTCGCCTATAGCCGTCTTATGCAGCTGGCTTTGGCAAATGCTGGGAAAGATCCTAGCATGCTTACTCCTTACGTTCCAGCAGACACGTCTCTACCTTCATCATTTGCCTCGGAAGACACTACCTTTCTTGTTCAGCATACTGGATATTTGGGACTATAGAATCTCGGGAGTCGATAGAGTCATTTCTTCTGCCGTTTCTTGTGCGCAAAGATGGAAATAGACGAGAAAGAGATCGACCTCGTGAAAGAAATACAACATATCATGATACATTGTTCTCATCATTGTTTCGGCAGTTGATATACAAGGGAGCCATTTTGCATATCGACAGGTGTTTGCAGCCAAAATTTGTCATTTTGATGTTCTAGACATCATTCTTCATTGTCTGTTGTCTATATATAACCCATAGAAGGTGTTCAGGTTGTCATCTTTCAGCATCTGGATTTTCCAAGGATGGAATTGCATCGATCAACGACCGAAAAGAGAGAATCTGAGGAATTTTGAAATGGCATGATTGCCTCTTTTCCCACACGCGGTCGGCTATATACCTCATGGCAGGTAATTCAACCTGATCAAGGATATATATTGAATGGAATAGTGATTGCATGCTTACCACCTCCTATCTAACTCCCCTCTCTTTCCTCACTCCTTCCTAAACGACTATGAATTGTTCATAGAATAGAAACAGGGATTTTCACGCATATTTAACGCTAACAAAGAAGCATGCGACAGCTTTCACACTCCTTGTGATGGTTATCTGTTGGGATTAGTTGCGTCAGAGCTGTGGAACAAGTGTGAGGTCGGGCAAGCTTGTTGCTCCTGGACTGGAATCCGATAATCATTGTTAGGAAGCAAGTTGGCGGCATCATGATATGGGACAGGCCATGAAAAAGCTGCTGAATGGTCGTTTCTCTGACAAGGGATGTCACCGAAACTGTATCTTGAGTTGCAGGGTTCGTTGTTCTCGACAATATGCGAAGGCAGGACCGGTTCCTGATACGAGATCCCGGTCATCGATTGCGAGATGCTTGGCTGTTGCGATGGCATGACCTCCAAGCAGTCGTACATGGGAAAAGAACCAGTTAACGATTGTGGAATGGCCTGCAGATCCCACATGCTGTGGTTCTCGGACGTTGGTGAGACCAACTGTTGTTCCAAAGTGTCTCGCGGCGTTCCCGGCTCTGGAGACGGATCGCCGGACAGGGTGGGTTCGCTGGGTTCAGTGGATTCGGTGGACTCCATGCAGTCGGCTGCTGTCAGGACCGATTTCAAATACTCGCTGATTTCCGCGAGGATCTCTTGAGGATCATGGATCGCCTCTTCTGCATGCTTGATCAGACCCAACCGACTCAAGATCGCGTGGGTCGCAGGGTGGCCATTGGCCGATTCTTCAAGCGGTGCGCCTGGAAATCCTTCCATGTTTATGCAACGCCTGTAGAGCTTTTGGAGTGCTTGCACAAGCGTGGCATGGTGGGATATGAGCATTTCAACGAATCTGGAAGGCAGCGGGAGTAGCCATTAGCGTCAACATTCAACACTCTCTTAAACCGTCCAGACCAGAAACCTTGACGACCTACCCTCTGGAATAGACTTTTGCCTGTGTCGCTTTCCTATCGCGAAAGATACAAGCATGGTTGTACGTCAAGCACCGGTTACAGGGTTGGTTGCCGTCACACTGAAGATACCCCATGTCAATTCAATGGTACCAACAGCTTTTTCGATGACAGCTGAGGGTCTGAAAATATACCTTCGATTTTTTAACTCTGCAGCGTTCACAGGCTTTGAGGACGTGCTTCCTCTTGGTCCTAAAAACACGATGGGGATTTTTGTCCTCCCCAGAGCTTGAGGACAGCTCGAAGCTTGGGAACGGCAATATCACACCACCAAGCGTACTAATATTATCCGTAAACCCTGGGATAGCCGATTTGGGGTAAAGCTTCGGTGGCCTGGACATCTGGTTTGGGATCTGATCAGGAATTGTTTGCCTGTGGAGAAGGAAAAGTGGTGAGCTCTTCACGCAAGACACGGTACAATCTGTTCTGGGGCACACTGAAGCAAGCCGTTAAGAACCGCATTGCTAACTGAGTTAAAATCAGAAAGACGAAGCGCGGGGAAGGAAGCGTCATTGAATAATGAGAAGGACATGCGACTACGCAGCAAGTTATTTGGGACGACTGATCCGCGCTCCTGGGATTCCCACATAGCGCCAACGGCCACCTGCCACATTCTCGTTTCTGACGTGGAAAAAGATCCCAAATCGAGCGAATTCTGCTACACACTCTTTCGCCTGATCCCCTTGTGATCCCTGCAATTTGTACAGGGTGAATTGGGCGCCGCATTAAGCGGTTTATGGTGGGCGCTCGGTGTGGCGTCTAAGTGGATGAAGGCCGGTCTCTTGTCGAAGAGAAAGTCAATATCCTTGTAATTGGAATTACATGCATATCGGAATAGACCTGCTGACGGTCTGCTGACGAACGAACGAAACGGTAGACGAGCCGATTAGGCATATAATTCAATGCAGAGTACAGGGGCGCTCGTCAAACAACAATTCTCTGGCAGGACTCTTCAGCGGCATAGAACGGGCGCTGCTTTGTTGCCCCTTTCAGGTCTAAGTTGATCCAGCTAGGACTTCGGATACGCCCTTGACCTAAGAGTGTACGGCAGGCCAAGGTCCGATAGTCCGATGAGGGACTACCATTGTTTATGACGTATGACATGAGGGATCATGAACCATGAAGCAAGAATACGGACAGAAGCCCGACCTGGAGAATGGTCTTCTCACCTCCATGACTGTTTGGAGACCTCCAATAGCGATTCTTGCTTATTGCGTGGTTGGTGCCTACGAATGTTCAGTGGACAGGCGAACCGATTAAACCCGGGTTGGGCAAGGATAGCATCTCAGTCAGTGTGTGTCTACCCAAGCGAGGACACCCCATGCTTCTCGTGACTGGCAGTCTAAAGTTTAGGCAAGCTCTCCAATTGCAGCCAAGACGAAGAGATGCGAACAGAGTCCTCTTCAGCGAGCAAAATCACCAATAATCGACGTTTTTGCCCACCTAGAGCCATTTTCCGTGTCCGATAGTTGCTCCAAGACTAATATAGCATAGTTTTCGCAGGCAAAGAACGCATATGCACGAGGGAGGGGTTAAGTTGGCTTGGACGGCAGCAGAAGGGCAATGGTAACAAATGTTGAAGGACCGCCTTGGAAGGAGCCAGACAAAGAAAAAGACAATCGTACAGCCTCGCAACTGTGACTATTCTCGCCCTTGTCACATGACATGTAGGCGAAGACTGGGGTCTTTGTCTGTTTGGCTTTGTCACAGCCACGATCGACAAGTCTGTGTACGTATTCTCTCCATGGGGGAGAATCCATCACAGCCTTGACGGGTCCATCCTCCGGATTTCGGGGCCCGCTCCTGGATGCCGAAACGAGGCTCTTTTCTGCTGATCTGTTATCCAGCAATCTCCACCGATCAAGGCAACTGTTTGCCAGAAACAAAGAGACAGAAAGGGTTGATTCATGGGACCCCGGCGCCGCTCTATTGGGCTGTGGTAGTATGCATATCGAGGACAGGTTCGGCTATAGACCGAACAGAGAAAAGGAGAAAGTCCGGTGCAAAGTATCAATTTGATGGGACAATGATGTCAAAAAGAACATTGAACCTTAACAGGTCAGTATGAGAGGTGCTGAGCCAGGGCTTGTGGTAACACATCACAGGTAATCAAGCTGGTCGAACCTGTCATGTCATGTCATGTCATGTCACCTGGACAGTGTTGAACTCAATGCACGGCATGAGTGTCACTAATAGTCGATCTATCTTGGATGGGTTAGAAAGAAACCTTAGCTGCATTGGCTCGCTGTCTCGCCCCCTCTTTCATTGCCGCGGGTACATTGTCCGGCGGGCCGACCCGTCTTCTATTATCTTTCAGCCCTGACTTTCATACCTATCCCTCAGAGTTTCATTATTAGACAAGCAGGACACATCCAGCATACTATCACATCCACATAGGGTTATAGGGTTAAGGAGTTGACAAGCCCCTTTACCATTTACCCTGTGCATATTATTAAGCCGCTTTTTTTTTTGACTTTGTGATTCTTTTTTTTTCCAGCTTTTTAGGGAAATCTTTACTAATAGTACCCTTTGAACGATGGCTGCACCGTCAATCTTTCTTCTTTTTTTTCTTTCTTTTTCTCCCCTTTATTTTTTGTCTTTTCTTTTTTTTCTGACTAAGAGAGTGAGAATCACCATGGCTGACGAATCGAATCGAACAGAAACTCTTCAACAGCATAACCCGACCCGGCTTAGTTACTGAGAGCTGGCTGGTCGGCTACTGCGTATGTATGTACATACTCCGTACAGGACAGCCTTCCTTGACCTATCGCCAATATTATCGCTGATTTATTTATTATTAATGAGGCAGCATGAAGAACAAGCTGAGCCAAGACATGACATGCTGGAACGAACAGTTTGAACCTGTCAAGTGCGACAATATCTGTCGGGCATCACCACTGAATGCTTGAATACTGAACGACAACAACAACAAGGCAACCAGGCAGGCAGGGCTGTCTGTCTGCTTGTCTGTCAAGGTTTGATACGTAAATGAATAGCTTGTTCTCTTCTTCTCCCTCCCCTTCCCCTCACGAGAATACTGTACAGTACATGATTGATTATTCGTATGCAAGAAAGTGATGATGCATGCATGCAGCAGGAAAAACCAATCGCGCCGTTCTTCTCTCTCCCTCCCTCACTTCCTCTGAATATGTATGCAGGGTTCTCTCGGTCTCTCTTTCTCTCCTACTTCTCTCCCAGAGTCTTGATTGCGTCCATGCCACAGGGATTTTTCATTTCATTTCATTCAGCCTCCTCTCGCCGTCCGTTCTCCGGGTACCTCCTCCCTCTCTCTGCCTCTCTCTCGTCTCTCTTCTGTGCGACATGCGAGACAAGAAAAGAAACCAACCAGGGGGAGAATGGTTGGAAGACAACAGGATTGGTTCTCTACCTTGCTGCTTTTAGCGCCGATGTAACCCCTCAAATTCAATCAATAGACGAAGTGTCAGAGGCCTGTCCAGGATGGCGGTGACAAGGTCGAAAGCAAGGCGCTGCCGGGGTTGTGTTGCGATCATGGATTAGGAAGGTGATATGACAGCCGAGAACTACCTACAGTAAGTACATGTACAGTACAGCTCGTGTAAGAAGAAGAAGTAGTAGTAAGTTCGTTAGCCTCAACAATTGGCAAGTCCGGGTTTGCCCTGCGGGACTCGAGCGAGTCAGTTAAGTTTTTTTTTCTTCCCCCATTTCTCCTGCCAAGTCTTTGTCTGGGATGTTCTTTCTGTCGTATTGGCCAGGAAATCTTATCCATCCCTCACAGGCTGACGGACCGCGTATCTGACTGGGACTGCGAGTTGGATGAAGTACAGTAACATATGTATGTACCTGCAGGGATGCCCCGGACGGCGAGGCTTCAACTCGGAGTGAAGAACAGGAATCTTTATCGCACGAATACCAACGGTCCACCTCCATCCGAAAGACAATCCCTCTCGATTAGGCTTAGTTGACAGGCAGGGGTACAAAAAAACCACTTGCAGGGAGCGGGCGAGTCTAGAGAACTCACGCAGGCCGCAGGAGCCACACCTGCAGGCGCCAAGTGTCCATGTCATGGCGGGTGGTGAACTAAATCTGGGCATTGCTAAGCAGTACAGAAATGGGCACTGAGAACTTTGGGGATGGGGCAAAAAAAAAGGCAGGGCTATCCTAAGAGGAGAGAGGTGTGACAAGTGAGATGGGCTAGACAGGGGAGCCAGCACAATAGGCATTTTTTGATAGGGCGAGTATTAGATCAAGGATAAGTTCTCCGTCCGAGGACCGGCGAACGGCGTTTGCTTTCTATTCTTTGAGATACAGCAAATAATGATAGGAGGATGGCACAACAACCACAACTCCATTTGATGAACGCCCAGTGCTCTTCATGCACGATAAATGTCATACCGCAAAAGCCCCACGTCCCTCTCGCAATAGAAGACTGCGGACAATTGTGCAGACAACCCCTCCCAATCAGTTACTAAGTAACAATTGACATAGCAAACACCCGACCCTAGACGACATGCAGACAAACTGCACACGATTGTTGACGATCGATTAGAACTACAACTCAAATACTTCAACCCTGCGAAGCCGGCAGGACAATGCTCGCCTCACCATGCGCCAGGAGGTCGAAACTCTCCTCACTGGCCGAGGTCATGGGAGGACTAGGGGCATCGATCACATTTCCGCTCAGTGAAGCCTTTTCAGGATGTGATGACGAGTGAGGCTGACGATCGGTATGGTCCTTGTTCCATCGCCGATCGCCGATCCACTCCAGTCCGTCTCCTGCGCCACGGCCTTTGAACTTGCGTCGAGCCTGCTCCCGCTCCTCGAGCGGCAAGACGTTCTTCTTGTCCGGAGCTGCTCCTGCGGCTGCACCATCAGGAACGGACGGCAGAAGGAGATTCCGTCGATGCCACTCTCCAACGAACATGCCATCAGGGTCAGCCTCGTTTCTCACCTTCAGCCATTCATCCATGTCGGCGCCATACATGTCGCGCAACTCTTGGGCGCTGGTCATCCCGGTAAAGTTCTTGGCCCAATGAGGACGCCCGCCCAAATCCCGCATGAGCCATTCAAAGGCTTCGTAGTAGCGGTCCCTGCAAGGAGGGTCTCGTAGGTATGGGCGATAAAGGGTGGCATTGAGATAAAGAGTTGGTCCATCCCGACATGTGGGATCCAGGTAGGCACGGGGGGAGTTGGACACGGTCGAGTCTGAAACTCGCACTTCGATGGGACAGTGTACCCAGACGCCTTTCGGGCTGAAAGGGATGCGGGCCGTCTCCAGGTCCCCGTGGATCCACGCTGACAGACGAGTGATGGCTTCCGGACCTTTCTCGAGGGGTAGAGCCCATTCATTCACAAACTGGGAGTAGAGGCAATTCATCAGGAGACCTTCCCTGGCCGGTTCAACGGCCCTGGTGACCCTAGCACCGGGTCTGAAACCATACTGCATGCCGAAAACAAACCATTCCACCCACGGAAGAATGCGTGGGAACCAGTTGGAGAGCGCCAGGAGATTGTGATAGATGTGATAGCCTAGCTTGCCACCATAAAACGTCTTGGGAGGCGCGCAGAGGGGAAGATCAGTCTTATCCGCGCGCCAGACTATTGCCCTCTTCAAATACGGGAGCCACCAGACACGCACAAATCTATGAGACGTCCACAGCCCCTTGGACCAGTTCTCCAGGATGCTCGATAACGGGTGCATGGATTGCTCCCAGGCGATCCGGAATGCAGGCTCTGCTTTGAGCGATACCTCTGTGACAATGCCCAGCGCTCCGAGGGAGACCAGCGCGGCGCGGAACAACGACGGGTTGGTCGTGGCACTGCAGCGCACGGTTTGGCCATTGGCAAGAGTCACCGACAAAGACACGATGCACTCCGACAGCAGTCCATGACGGAGAGAACTGCCGTGGGTGCCAGTGGCAATGACGCCTGCGATCGACTGACTGTCGATACTGCCCAGGTTCGGCAGAGTCCACCCATGTTTCTCCAGCTCCACGCCGAGATCCCTCAACCGGATTCCTGCTTGGACAGTGACGATACCGGTCTCCTGTGAGATGCTGATGACGCGGTTGAAGTCATCGAGGTTGACCAGCCACGACGAGGTACACGTCAGGTCCGAAGGCGAATGGCCGCTGCCGACGGTGACAATGCGACGGCGGCAGCGACGCGCAAGAGTGACGACCTTCTGGATCTCGGCAACCGACTGCGGCCGAATGTAGAGTTCCGGCAGGCAGAAGAAGGTCTTTGCCCAGGTGTGGTGTACGTGGCCGGTGGTGGCACGAAAAGGGACGGTCGGGTCGAGCCGCGAGAGCTCGCGAGCGATGGCGGGGTCCATCGGGAGGTGAAAACAGTGCAAGAGTGCAGGCAGGTTCAAGACATGATGCGGCAGTGGTCGAGACAGCGAGCGACACGCAGGGCAGGAAGCGCGAGAACAGAAGAGAAAAAAACTAGCGAAAGGAACAGGCAGCTCAAGCTAACGTTGAGCAGGTCATGATGGCGGTTGCAACGGATTATCAATAATTTTTCAGGCCGTGATCGCGATGCAAAATGGCATCAGCCGGCAGTGGGGCAGCAGACTCGCGGGATTCGCTGCGGAACCTGCCGAGAGTCAGCAGGGCAAATGATAACGCGGGCCAAGAACGAGCAACGATATTAATGATAATTAATCCCCTGGGCGATTCCGATTCTCGTCGAAACGCAGACGTTGGTGGCGTGTCGCGTTCCCCACGTGCGGAGGCATGGAACACCAGTGCTGCCCTCTGCGTAATCTCCGGTGATTGCAGGTAGATAGCGACGCATGCGAAGGTCTTCAATCTAGAGCAAACAGCTGCAGGCGTTATCGCCTCTGATAAGGCGTTTTGCCACCTGGCAGGGACAGGAACCGTGGTGCTTGCCATGGTTCGCCCAACGATCTGAAGTGGCAATCCCTAACTGAAGGAGTTCCAAGGTTCTGTATATGAGTATGCCTATGGTCACGGCGGAATTTTGGCTTCGTAGAACCCTACATTGGTTCCTCCCCTGGCGGTTTTCAGCCCCAACAAAACTGAACAGTAGTGTGTCGATTATCAATAAATACCTACACCAGTCGCCTTCCTATGCAAATGTACGTACACACAATTAATGCATTGGGCGCAGGCCAAAAAAAAAAGGAAAAAAAGAAGACGACAGAGAAGAAGCAACCTCAGATGTCCACATGCTAATTTGGGAGACAGGTGAAGAAAATAAGCCCTGTACACCTATTCCCAACCATGCCAGTCTATCCCTTAGTCCAGGAGAAAAAAGAGAAGCGGGGAGGGGGAAAAGGCAAAAAAAAAGCAAGCTGTGCGACCAGAAAAAAGACAAAATGCATGAGACAGACAACCGTAGGAACTCCGGGTTATCGCCATCTTGATCATGCTATACAAATACACCAACAGGGTGAAAACGCCGACAGTGACCATATACACCGAAAGATGCTGTGGAGGGGAAAAGGCAAGGGTCAGAAACCTTTTATCCCAACGTTTTACGACCGGATCGCTTCGATAGCGGCATTCAGCGGCAGAACTTGGGGAGACGCCTGCAATGTCCGCGGGTCCCATTTCCTGAATGCCGTCCTGCAAGCATCCGGAACACCCCCAATGGCGACAAAACTCTTAGGGATGAAGGGCCGATCCTGAAGTGAGGCAGCCAGGATGCCGTATTCGTGGGCGAACACGAGGGCTGATGCAAACTCGGCCGGCCGAGAGGAAGCCTCCTCACCGACGATCCTGTCGAAGAAAAGAGACGGTCAGGGTCTTCCGTCTTACATGTGAGACGGTCGAGGGGAACTTACACATAGAGATCGAAAAATGCATCAAGGATGTAGATATCCTTGGTTCGGAGGTCCTTCTGGCAGAAAGGCTCGATTTCCTGGACCGTGTCGTTCGGTCGCGTGACGGGCGAAGAGGAGCCGCCGCGCCGATTCCAAAAACCGACTCGCTGTCCTAGCTCATGGTCGACCCGAAGAAGCCGGCAACGGTACTTGTCATGATGGGGTTTCAAGTGCCAATGGTCCGCCGTCTGATGGGAGACTGTCTCCTTGTAGTCCGGAAACACCTCGAAGAAGCTTTCAGGCTCTTCCCCCTCGGAAACTTCCTCGATCTCTCCAGTCAGGCCAAGGTCCATACCGATGAGCCGAGCGCCGCCAATCTCATCCGCACCGCTGCCTTTTCCTTTCCAGAGATAGAGCTTGCCGAACTTGGCGGATATGACGAAAGGAAAGCCCGAGCACAAACTCCGTCGGGAAAAATCGACCTCGTCAAACGCAATCTGGCCCAGATGTCTTCGTCCACAGAGCATGTAGAGAGCAGAGGAATTAGATCGAGAGCTAGACCCTCGGCGCGTGATAATGATTCCCCCGAGGGCCTGGATAAAACTCGCGGTTTCCTTGCCTTGCCTCAAGAGCTCAAGCTTACAGCCGTTTTCTCTTGCTACCTTTCGAGCGAAGAGCTGGGCATCATCTATCGCTGCCTCTCCAACCTCGTCGCCGCACCAAAGGTAGACTTCTGTCTTGTTGCCGCCATTGCACTCAAAGGTGTGAACGCACAAGTACATGCTGCCTTCGAAGAGAATGTATTCCTGGTTGACGGGAAGGTCTTGCCTCTTGCCGTCGCCTGTTATCTCCCAGATTTGCTTTTTAATCGTCCTCGTTTTCGGGTTATCCGTCTTAGCCGTCAGGATTAGCTGAGGGTCGATATTCACCCTGTCGCTCGATTTGGGAAGCGTGTTGAAAAAGTCGGAGATAACCCTTGCAGATTCAGAAGTACGGGGAACGGGCGACGTCAAAGACGGTCTTCTTGGATCAAGAGATGTATTCAAGGATAGGTCGACCTTCTTCGGAGGGACCGGTGGCCATGGAGAAGCCTTCTCAGGCCGGGATGATGCCACCTTGTCTTGAGACGAATCCTGCTTTGATTGGAAAATGGCTCCACCAATCCCTAGGCCGATCTTTGATTGCAGTGGTGAAATATTCGCCGAGTTCACAATGTTTTCTTTCAACTTCGAGGTAAGGGAAGGCGAAGGTGAGGAATTCCCTGGAAGGTTTTGTTTAACCGCAGTGGCTGGAGACAAAGGCAACGTCGCGGACTTGGGGGGTGGAGTCGGCCTCCAACTCGACGGGCTCTCTTGATTTTCATTTTTCTGTTGGATGGCATTAGGCCTTGGGCTTGACTCTTCCAGACCTGTGTGTTGTTTGGGTGGAAGGACCTCTGTGCCCTCCTGCTTCTTATCCTCTTTTATCTCCTGGGTAGAGTCCTGTGCACTAGCAGAAGAGCCAAATGTAGACTTCTTCAGCTCCGGAGACTTGGTACTCACAGCCGGTTTCGGTTTCTCGTCACCTGGCTTCTTGGGAGTAGAGAGGGAGTCAGACTTTTCTGAGATCACTGAGGATGCGGGTCCAGGGGGGTGAGGTTTAGATGACAGAGAGGATTCAAATTGCTTTGCCATATTTTCAACAGACTTCTGTTCTAGTGGTTCTTTCTTATTTTCCATTGAAGTGAGCTCCTCTCGTTTACTGGGAGCTTTTGCACTGGGAGCTTTTGCACTGGAAGGAGCAGATCCAGGCAACCGCCTCTTAGGACCCTTTGCCCGATTTTTGGTGATGTGCGTGAGAGGTGTAGAAGACGATGGATCCGTAGGTTTCGGCGCACTCCTTGACGTGGTCTCGCTGGACACAGCCGCCGCATTTGGCTTCTCTGTCTCACCTCCCGCGACGGGTGGTCCTCGAGACAAGACATTTGCCAAAGCAGGATTCAATCGCTCTGCAAGACTTCCTTTAGTAGCAAGCCCTCTAGTTGCAGTAGCCACTTTCGCAGCTCCCGCATTATCGCTCGATGGCAAGGGACGAACCGATCCGATTGTCTCTCCCCGCGAGTCCTTCTGCCCCGTCTCTACTGACGCAGCTTCAGATTCTGGCAAAGACTTGTCGCTATCGACTTTGATAGGCTTATCTTTCGTAGGCGAGTCTTCTTGAAGCGACGATCGGGCATCCGCAGAGCCAGTCTGATTCGCCGCTGGCATAGGCTTAGGAGGTTCTCGATTTTGCCCATTGTCACCTTTCTCCCCAGATCGATCGACTGTCGACGAAGACAGCGACCCAGCGGATATGTTGCTTTTGTTGCTATCAGTCCTGTTGAGGTTGTTTCGCTTCGATATCGCTTCAGGAATCGGGTCCGCCGCTTTGGAAGGGGGCCGCTCGTCTCCATTTGTCATCCGCCTTACAGAACCACCCCCGGCCTTCATGGCTTCCTTTTGCTTCAATAGCGTTTCCCTGAAGTCGTCCACCGGTTGCGTTTTTTTGGAAGCACTGGTCGCGTTGAGAGCAGCTTTTCCTCTCATGATGTTCTCTTTAAGCTCGTCAGGAGGCACATAATTCGTTCTTTCCGCCTTTCTGAGTTTCCCAAAGACATTTTTGAATTCAGGTTCCTCCTGGGGAGAACTTTCATTGGTGACTTCTGTCCGTCGCAAATTTGCTCGGAAATCTATGATGCCAGGTTGTTGCTTTGACTTAGGTGAATTCACATCCGAGCGGAGCGTCAGATTTGGCTTGGGCGGCAGAACCGGAGGTGAAGTCTTGCGTGTCGACGTATCTTGCGTCGCACTGGGCTCAGCGGCAGGTTGCTCGTTGTGGCCATGTTCAGATGACTGAGGACTCTCAGTCTTGTTTTCTGCTGATTTATCTACGTCCTGACTCTGGACATTCGAGTCTGATTCCGTCTGTTTAGCACTGGCCGTCTCACTGCCGCTTGTTGTCTCCGGGAGTCCACTGATGTTCGATTTCTGGTGATGGCCCCCGGGAGGCGAAGAGCGCATCAGGCCCACGGGAGTCACTTCTTTGAAACCAGTCGGCTTCCCCAGATCCACACTCGACCTTGACTGTCTCGCCTTGCTCAGATCTCTCATCCATGCTGGTTGCTGTGAAACCTGGCTTTTCTGTTTCGGAGACTCTGGTCGATTAAGCGCGCTCTCGAGCCATGTCGCTTTTGTGGGGCTCCAACGTTTTTGGTCTATGCTCTTGGTAGGGCTCCTTGGTGTTTGAGGATCGCCATCCTGTGCTTTGGCATCGTCTTTGGTCACAGAGCTCATGGATCGGGCATGCGAGCGGCGAGTTGGTCTCACAAAGCCATCGTCGCTTTGCAATCCATCCTTGCTGCCGGCGATCCCGGAAGATCCTGATTCTTCGTTCGCTTTCGTAGGAGACACTACTGTGGCCTCGCTGTGGCTAGAACCCGGTCGGGTAGGGGATGGAGAACCTTCACGAGCTGTCTTCGCATCAGCAGGATTGGTGATTAAGTCTCCAAGCCCAGAACGTCCAACACTGCCGCGATTGGTCACGATGGAGCTGGGGCGATTCAAACCAGGAGCCGCATGAGCACTCCACCGCTTTGTGATGCTGTCAGATCGCTTCATCATGGCACTTTGAACGAACCCTCCAAGACCTTTTGTCGGAGACACAGAGCGTTCAGGTGAGCTGCGGCCAGAGGACATAGGAGTGCGTGCTTCCGATGCCGAAGACGGTGCCTCCCCCTTTCGAGCCTCGAACCTTTGGGAAGAGGACAAGGGAACAGGAGAGCCCAAACCACCGGTCGAAGACACTGAAGACATGCTCGAGAATCTGTTTCCCACACTGCTGGTGCCGAACATCGAGCTCGCTCTAGATGGCGAACGCGACCTCTCATCGCCTGTTTCCTGATTGGTAGGTTTCTCTGGCTCTGTCGTGGGCTCGCGACTGAGGCCAGGTAGTCTCATTCCCACACCGGTAGATGAAGCATCTGACATTGTCTCCTCCCCACTCCGTCGGAGAGCCGGGGAGCCTATTCCTCGATCGGGCGTTTGACGGAACCAAGAGGGATCTTTGGAGCCAAGGGCGAGAGAAATCTGAGCGCGAGAAGGTGTCGTCTCATCCTCGGAAGGCATCGTGTTAGGATTTGAGCCACTGTCCTGTGTCTGTGGAGTTGTAGACTGAGGTGACTCGCGTTGCGGAGAAGTGGAAGTTGGACGCCGCTGCCAGGACAGAGGGCTCCTTGAAGGCGTGCCCCCGCCAGAGCCCACTCTCTCGTGGCTGGATTTTGCGTCTTGAGATGTTGACGTGTCTCCGGCGGCAACTTTGTTCTCAGTGTCTAAATCTGAGGGTGTCTCAGCGTCCTTCTCTGGGTTATGGACAGACGGCTGGAGGTCTAACGGAGGATCAATCAACGACCGGTGACGAGACGCACGGAACCCAGCTTGTTCTGAGAGGTCTGAGAGGGGTGAATCCTTCGTAGGAGAGATAGATCGAACTCGTTCTGCAACATGACAAAAGACAACAGTCAGCAGGCGTGTAATGGAGTGGGTGATGGAGTAGTTTAGACTGAGAAATAGACCGGGGTGCAAGGGCCATGAGTCCGCCGCTCACCAGCTCGTCTTGCCTCGCGTTCCTTGCGGCCCTGCAAGATCTCCTCCTCTAGCTTCCTGGCACGTTCTTCATCTTCCTTGTCACGCTTGTCCCCCAGTTCCCGGATGCGGAGGAGGAAATTGTTGACCTCCTCTGAGCTGTCGTTTATCGTCCCCGAAGACATCGTCACTGCACTCACACAGGGGGCCTGGGCAGGTGGGGTTCAGGAGAAAGGGGGGCTCCCACAACGATGGACTGTCAGAAGGCTTCTATCTCCAGAGGCTCCCTGGTGCTGACCAGAACCATGAGGTCGGTCACTGACAGTTTGACTTTTGATTTCCTGCATGAATTTAATCCAGGATGTTGTGCTTGCAGTGGACCGCGGCCTGCTCACTGTTGATGCAGCCATGGTGCTTTCCTTGCGTGTGTTCGGTTCTCCCGCATCTCCGGCTCCACTGCATTGGGTTCCTGACAGGGCGATCCCAATACGATCCGTCATGAGCGATCTGGTTGCTGTCTTATTTTACCTTGGGTTCTCCAAGGCCTTGGATTTTTACTGTTATCAAAATCCATATCTATCTAGCAGCAAGCCTGAACCGCTGCGTTGTGCTTCTCCCAAGGGATGTCTGTCCACTTCAAGTTTCCGAGTTTCTGCGGGTGTGGAGCACAGCATTTGTTTGCACCCATCAATCATATTCGTTTTCACCGCCATGATGTGTGACACAGCCCAACTGCCAGTATCCCTGGTGAGGGCGACGTTGTTTCCTATAGCAGTGGCTGCCCAAGGATTTGTTGGGAACCTGGTTGGCGTCAACAACTGTTGATTATAGCTTTTGCCTGGTTGGTCCCAAGTTCCTCGCTTAATTTGCTGTTCGAGTGGTTTTGGGCAGGAAAGTCATAGGTTCGGGACAGTAGTTACTGGAAAATTCCTGATCGCGCCTTTCTTTTTGCCAGTGATACACTGTGATACTCGCAATATTAACATTAGTCCGAAGTCATTTTCCATAATCAATCAGATGAAATTTCCATTTGGTCTTGAG
Organism: Rasamsonia emersonii CBS 393.64; assembly: GCF_000968595.1. Classification (NCBI taxonomy): domain Eukaryota; kingdom Fungi; phylum Ascomycota; class Eurotiomycetes; order Eurotiales; family Trichocomaceae; genus Rasamsonia; species Rasamsonia emersonii. The sequence goes on from NW_013563284.1 coordinate 32,333, forward strand.
AAACTTGGAAGGGAGCCTATAACGACCACTTTATCCAGCTGCTATTGGATCAGATTGCAGAAAAGACAATAACAATATATCAAACAAGTTGAAAGAAATCTCCAGAGGCCAGCTGATATATGTGACATTGTTTCTATGAATTCTCGACACCCGAAATTATTCCTTTGCTGTACAAACGAGACGCTGCTTGAAAAGTTGCCCTTCTCCGCCTGGGGTTATTTCTGTATACAAAGTCATGATAATGTGGTCATGTCATACACGCTGTGTATATAACGCTGGATGTGTCCCATACTCTGTAAGATCGCAACCATGCAAAGGTCGTAGTCTCAAGATCAATATAGAAAGAGCCTGTCCTTTGCATCTTGTACAACCCATTCCAGACCCTCGTTCAGATTCTTTCCTGTCATTGCACTGCATGGGAGAATTGTCCACTTGTGTGTCTTGATCGCGTCCAGCTGAAGGCCCTTTTCATTCAGAAAATTGTCACTGATCAGCCCCGCGATCTTAACCTCGGAATGAGTGGGCGGAACTCTAATCGTACCTCACGAATCTCATTCACGGTCATGCAGCCCTCAACATCTGTCTTGTTTAAAAAGACAAGAAGACTTGCCCCCATTAGACGCTGGTCATCTATTAGTCAGAGTCTTTGAAGGATTTTTTCCATAGCGGCGGGAGAATAGAGGGGTCGCGGCATACCTCCTCGAGAAGCAGACCAGCAAGCTCTTCACGGCAATCGTCGATCCTGAGGCGATCTGTCGCGTCCACTACCCATATCAAGGAATCAGTCTTTTCGAAATAGTTTCTCCAATATGATCGTAGCGTTTTCTGGCCTCCGACATCCCCTAGAAGAACAGTCAGCACGGCGCAAAGGGGAAGAGGGCACCGGGAGCTCATGCAAATATTTAATTTGTATCTGTCCATGATAATTAGCAAATCATCAAATATTCCATCGGTATATCCTCTCCTACCCCTGAAAATCAATAGTTTTGATGATGAATCCCAAAGTTGGACTGACGGTGGTGACATCTTCGTTCATGATTTTTTTCACTATGGTCGTTTTCCCAGCATTATCCAGGCCACTGCTACCAATGAGCATGCGTACTCGAAATTTCAAGATTCCTCTTCTCGACAGAGAACCTACAGCATCAGTATCCTCATCTCCTTATCCTTCAGCCGCGCTTTTCGTAAAATAGAAAGCATTTTGGCGGTTTGGTAGGGGTGTGACCTGGATTGTAGCAAGTTTGCGCAAATTGAATGGTGAAAAGAAAGCAGATGAACTCATATCAACCAGAACACCGGTATATGCCGCCATGCCCACGTTTTCTCACAGAACTTCCCCATATGTTTACAATGACAAAACAAAAACAAAGACATGCCTGACTAGCGTCTTTTTTTAGCACATTTATTTTCCTCCAATATCATGCTGTTTCTTCAGCGCTCACACCGTTGCATATTCTTCTCACTCCCTTGCTAGGGATCATCAGTCTTTCTACCTCTTAGGAGAATCACTCATTTCTTAATTCTCTTTCTTGCTACATTCTTATCTATCTGTTAAGGAAACTTGCCAATCTTGGAGAGTTTTCATCGATCATCGTTGTTGACAGTCCTGTCACAGCTCCTCACGACATAACAACACGTCTCTGTGAAACACGTGCGCACTCTTCCTCTGCATAACTGGGTATATTTATGATGCAAACAAACCTAACAATTTTTCTTAGTGCTCAGTCAATTGATATAACCTGCTATGGAAGACAAGGTTGCCCCCCGCAGCAAGGACGACGACAGCAATGTTGAGCTATGGCAACGATATCAGACTGCGAGAGAAAATCTTCGGACCAAAACGGACTTCTTCGACAAGTACAAGGCACCCATCACACGTCGTATTAATCCTCCTGATGATCCTGCTTTGAATCGTTCACTCGTGAGAGCAGAACACGCTACAAGCAAGGAAGAGAGCACAGCCCACAGTGCCCCTCTTGTGAAGCATACATCCAAGCAGTCAGAACCATCCTCTGTGGCTAATCGAAGTTCCTCACATAATCTTTACAATGCCAGTCCAGTCCTTAAGCAGGCAGAGTGGGATTCTGGCAGCTTGAAGACAGCACCTTCCCACGGAGACAATCCAGGACAAGGCACTCTGGTCGAGTCTTGTGCACAATCAGTCTCACCTCAGGTTGCTGTTATCAACACGTCTCCTGTGAGCAAAAATCACGCTCTTGATGGCCGTGACTCTTTCCATGGCCGTGAGGTTGTAACTCACCATCCTAAGATCAACTCAGAATCTCAACCAGAAGACGCGCAAGTGAGGACTGAAACTCAAGCCACAAAGTTCCTTCAAAATTCTGCACAAACATCAGGCTTAGGATCCTCTGGACCTGCTGCTGCTCGTGAGATCGAATCCTTGAAGCATACAGAATTATCGAAGACAAAAGGTACGCCGGCCTCTTCTGATTCTCATCCAGTGACAGCTTGAACTGACAAAATACGCGTTATAGTCAAGATGAGCGACACTGATCAGTCCGAAGAAGTTCTCCTGCACCGCTATCGGGGTAAGGGCCAGGCGAAGGCTTCGAACAGCCAAGTTCAGGAATCTCAGACCAAGTCATCAATCCCACAGGATAAGTTGACTGATAGACCTGAGCCTGGTCCTGCACCGCTAGGCGATACACCGATCTATTTTAGCGTCGACAACTCTTCCTACTCGGAGCAGAAGCCACAGCCCGAAAAAAGGAAAGGGGTTAGACAAACTGAGGCGACTCCTGAAGCCAAGGAGGAACTCAGACGCCTCCAGCAAGAGATCAGAGCCCAAGTTGGAAAGTGCAAACTGAAGACCGACGATCGCCTAGATTCCAACCCTGAGACTCTTATGAAGGCAAGAACCGGACCTGGAACGGATCCCACCTCTGTCATTTATCGGCGGGTCATTAAGCGTCTGGACGTCGGTCGCGCAGATTCCGTTTTCACGTTTCCCCCTGACATGTCGGAAAAAGAGAAGCACGAGCTGCAGTGGACCCTATACGCACAAGACGTTCGGGCATACCCAGAAATTGAAGAGGGCCACGTCGTACTCTCTTCACATCCCAGGCCGAAAGAGTCGAGCACTCCTGATGGCAGCCCCTGTGGTGAAATTCCTCCATGCCCAACGCCTCAGGAGATAGTTGACTCTGTCAATTGGGATGATATCAACAATTGGGAGTTTGGTGACCTTGCTCGGCGCGCAGACTGGGAGTACAGTCCCGCAGTCTGGAATGCCCCCGTCCAGTACCGAAACTGGTTCTACGCCTGGTTGGACTCCACCATGCATATCTGCCACTATGCAGATATATATCACAAGTCTTTCTTTGACGGCACTGCGCATCCTGATGGGCTGAAGGGCATGTTTATCCCCAATATTGAGCATCCTGAGGCAAAACGTAATACGGAGGATGAGAAAACCAACCCTCATTATCACGAGACTGTGGATGGCTACCGCTTTAATTATATCACCCAGCAGAAGAAGGAGCAAGCGGATTCCGAAATCAGGAGAAGGGAAGCTCGTGCTCAATATTTGGCAGCCATGAGGACACCACCTTCGAGCAATCCTAATGTCCCGAAAGCTAACATCTACTTGCGCCCTGCTGAAGTCGGTGACATCCCAGAGCTCTTGAGTCTCTATAACTGGTACGTTGCCAATGCGACTCAATGTGTGGACGTGACAGCTCTTGCCGGACCAGACATGCGCCAACGCATTGAGGACTGCAAGCGTGAAAAGTTACCTTTCATCGTTGCAGTGGAACGAAAGTCAGCCACCTTCAATTGTCGTCTTCGTCGTGACCAGAATGAGAACGTCATGGGTTATGCATTGGCAACGGACTTTATGGGTGCTCGTACCATCGGCCGTCATACGGCGGAAATTGAAATCTTCGTTCACCATACGAAGAGAGATCAAGGAGTTGGACGTTGTCTTATGGACAAGCTCTTGGAAATTTGCGATCCAACGTACCTTGGACGCGGAGGCTACTTCTTTGATTCTGACTTGGAGGATCACGGATGTTACTCTCCAGGAAGCTCCCGCAGACTGGCTCGCCTTGTTATCGCGATGAGCTATTCTGAAGATGATCCCTCGGACTACCTCCGGGTTAAGGAATGGCTGATGCGGAGACACCGGTTCGAGGAGCAGGGGTTGCTGAAGGGAGCTGCTAGGAAATTTGACAAATTGTAAGATCATAATTTGCGGTACATTTTCATCTCATTTTCTGACTGACTCATTGCTATAGTCTCAACGTCAGCTACCTCGTTCGTGCCATCCCATGGATTGTCTAGACACGAGGTTCGGCATAAGGCGAGTTATCGATGTACTCGTCCATTTCCGGCATAATTGGCGACTTTCCTCTTTCTTTTTTTCCCCCTTTTGTGTTCTTGACAAAAAAATCACTACTTGTGGACATTTTTTTCTGAAGGAAACCGACGAATTCAAGGAACGTACAGAGTAATATTACACATGGAATCCAGATTGTTTTGCAGAGCAGATTAGCAATAACGCCTAGGTACCTAAAATGGTAGATGATCTCCATTAGTATTAGCGGGTTTCCCAACCCGACTTTTTCTGCCGCCTTTGAAACGCTCACCGCCTCCATTGGCGGGAATTTTTTCTGTCGTAAAAAGAAAGTTTTCGTGAAAGAGGTTACTTACGACCAGAAAGCTTGGAAGAGCGCAATTGCTCTTTTTTTCAGATCTGGTCAATTTTTTTTGTGTTTTATATTATTTGAACATAATTTAATTTTGTGAGCTGTTTTGAAAGTGCTCGTTTCAAAATTGCTACTATTTTGATCTGTGCGTACATATTTTTGTCGCAGGATGGCTCCGATCCAGAAGCGGAGCACCGCCGCCGACGATTTCATCCTTACGCTGTCCGATGAAGATACTCCCCTCGAAACTAATGGTGTTGATGATGCGGAGGATGTGAATGAATTGTCGGGCTCCAAGAAACGGAAGCGCGAGCAGAACGAGACCGCAACGAAAAATAAGAAGCAGAAGAAACAACAACAGTCGTCGACGAAACCAAAGGCCGGAAAGAACAAGGCCGCATCTGGAGACGTAGAGGAACGCTCAGAAGACGACGAGGACGAGAATGACGCATTGAATGATGCAGAGGATGACGGGGCTCTGAACCCAGACCTTGAGTTCGATATTGGCGGCAACGCGGCACAGGGCGTCATCGAGGATTTTGATGGGTGGGAGGTCGACGACGGTCGGAAGAAGACAAATGGGACCAAGAAGCGTGTTGATATCGACGACATTATTGCCAGAAGGCGGATAAGGAAGCAAGAGGAGGAGGAGAAAAAGAAGAGAAAGAAGGAACAGGGATCGGATAGCGAAGAAGGAGAAGAAGGAGAGGAAGAAGAAGATGATGATGCTGAGATCGATGGGCAAGAGGAAGACGAGTCTGACGAGGAGGCGGATGGGGAGAATGGTGATCTTGCTAATTTCGACGATGACGAGTTGCTTGCTCCCGATGGGTTTGGTATGGGTGCACGCAGCGAAGACGAGGAGGATTCAGCTTCTGAGGGAGAAGAAGAAGATGATGATGATGACGACGACGACGATGACGAGGGAAAGGAAGACAGTTCCGACAAGGAGGAAGCTTCGGATTCTGATGATGACGAATCTGTTGCATCTCCCGTCCCTCATCCCGATGATCTTGCATCAGACTCATCGTCTGATGACGAGAGTGAAGATGAGGAAGAATTAGAGAAGCGGAAAGCTTTCTTTGCACCCGAAGAAGAGAAGCCCAAGGACTCTGCGAAAGACTCGTCAAACAGCTCGTTTCAGGATTTCAACCTCTCTCGACCGATCCTCCGTGGCTTGGCTTCGGTTGGCTTCACGACTCCGACCCCCATCCAGCGCAAGACGATCCCCGTGGCATTGCTCGGAAAGGATATTGTGGGTGGTGCAGTCACAGGTTCCGGTAAGACAGCCGCGTTCATCATCCCTATCCTAGAGCGTCTTCTGTATCGACCCCGAAAGGTCCCGACTAGCCGCGTTGCGATCCTTATGCCGACTCGAGAGTTGGCGGTTCAGTGCTACAACGTGGCTACAAAACTGGCTACATATACCGACATCACGTTCTGTCAGCTTGTTGGTGGTTTTAGTCTCCGGGAACAGGAGAACGTGCTCAAGAAGCGGCCGGACGTAATTATAGCCACACCAGGTCGTTTCATCGATCACATGAGGAACTCGGCCAGCTTCACAGTCGACACGCTAGAAATTCTCGTCCTGGACGAGGCGGATCGGATGCTGGAAGATGGGTTTGCGAACGAGCTGAACGAGATCCTGACCACAATCCCGAAGTCGCGGCAGACGATGCTCTTCTCCGCGACCATGACGGACTCTGTGGACAAGCTCATCCGCGTCGGGCTCAATCGACCGGTGCGGTTGATGGTCGACGCGAAAAAGCAGACTGCCGGCACGCTGGTCCAGGAATTCGTGCGACTACGTCCGGGACGAGAGAGCAAACGCCTTGGCTACCTCATGTATCTGTGTAATGAAGTCTACACCTCACGAGCTATCGTCTTCTTCCGGCAGAAACGTGAGGCGCATCGTGTTCGGATTGTCTTTGGGCTCTGTGGTCTGAAAGCGGCGGAGCTACATGGTAGCATGACCCAGGAACAGGTACCGTTTCTCCATTCTTGCTTTGCTTATCTACATAAACAGGGCTTTTACTAATAGGTTTTAACAGCGTATCAAAAGCGTTGAAGCCTTCCGAGACGGGCGCGTGGCCTTCCTCCTAGCGACTGATGTCGCTGCCCGTGGTCTGGATATCAAGGGAGTGGAAACGGTCATCAACTACGAAGCTCCCCAGACACACGAGATCTACCTGCATCGTGTCGGTCGAACTGCGCGTGCGGGACGCTCTGGTCGGGCCTGTACCCTGGCTGCCGAACCAGACCGCAAAGTGGTCAAGGCCGCTGTGAAGGCCGGCAAGGCTCAAGGCGCGAAGATCGTCAGCCGAGTAGTGGACCCTCGTGCCGCCGATGAGTGGGCCGAAAAGATCGAGGGAATGACGGAAGAGATCGAGGAGATCTTACGCGAAGAGAAGGAAGAGAAACAGCTGGCGCAGGTGGAAATGCAGGTGACGAAAGGCGAGAACCTGATCAAGCACGAGAAAGAGATCATGTCCCGGCCGAAGCGAACGTGGTTCGAGAGCGAGCGGCAGAAGCAGGAAGCCCGCTTGCGAGGATTGATGGAGCTGAATGGGCCTGATTCTATCAAGCCCAAGGAGAGACGTAAGCTCAGCGGCAAAGAGAAGAAGCGCCTGGATGATACCCGGCTGCGGAAGGAGGGTAAGATATGGAAGAAGGGCAAGAAGGAACGAGAAGGCCAGGACCCTTCAAAGCAGGCCAAGGCCAAGGCCAAGGCCAAGGCGAAGAAGGCCAAGAAGAAGGGGAAGGCGTGAGGTGATCAGTTTCTTTCCCAGTGTAAATAAACCAGACGGTTATTATCTCGAACGCATTGGGACAGGCGTTTTCCTGGTTTCTCTCTCTCCTGGTGTACAGCACAATGTACATACTTAGCTGCAAGGATTCCAACAGCGACCAGGCAGGTCTTGTTGTGATTTGTCGAGTCCTTTGAGATGCAGACGTTGTGTTATGATTATTAATTATCCGTCTCGCCTAATTGGTTCTTTGATCGACTCACATCGGAAGCAGTCGTCGTAATAATGCATCGGTGGAGGAGATCCTTGTACGGAAGGACACCGAACTCAGCAACGACCTGGGAAGCCCCCTGTTCATAAGTCGTACAATTCAGCAGCTTGATATCCATATTTGGGCATCTTTGCGCCCTCCACTGCAGGTTGGTTGCTTAGCACGCCCGGATTGGACAAATGAGCGGGCAGACCCAATCATCGCGCGGCAAGCGCCGCTTCCCAGCGGCACCCCGGACTCCGGAGTCGGAGGCGGTGAAAAAAAGAAAAAGCGCGAACGGGCGTGACTCAAGTGGTGAATCACCATCTCTTCCTCCGGTGTGCTGCGAGGGCTGACAGCTCATCCATCCATTAGTTTCTCCCTCATTTGAATACAATTCACCACCCTTGAAGGGTACCACTGAAAGGAGGAAGAGATCGAACGAAGCAGAAACGGGGAAAGAAGAGCCTTGAAGCAGCTTCCCCAATTCCTTCTCTGCCCCGCGTTTTCATCGACTTAACCCCGCCGCGGATTCCGCAAACCGCCCATTCGGCACCATGCCTATGTATGCCGCCAGCTCCCCTTTCTCTGACGACCTCGACGCATCATTGCATGGATTGGATTCTGATTCTGAATTAGGCTCAAAGATCCCTCCAAGAAATACAAGAAGTTCAAGCCTATCCACCTCCCAGATCGACAATGGCCCAACAAGACCATCGACAAGCCGCCCCGCTGGCTGGCGACCGATCTGCGAGATGGAAACCAGAGCTTGGCAGACCCAATGGTACGGACCTGTCTGTCTGCCTGGGACGAGTCCGGGCGAGCGAGCTGACAGAGACAACAGGATGGCGACCAGAAGTGGCGCTACTTTAACATGCTCGTCCAGCTGGGCTACAAAGAGATCGAAGTCTCTTTCCCGTCCGCATCCCAGACCGACTACGACTTTACTCGCCGCCTGATCGAGACCCCCGGTGCCGTTCCCGATGACGTCTGGATTCAGGTCCTCTCTCCATGCCGGGAAGATCTCATCCGTCGCACGGTTGATTCCCTCAAGGGCGCCAAAAAGGCCATCCTGCACCTCTATCTGGCCACGAGCGAATGTTTCCGCCGAATTGTCTTTGGCATGACCAAGGAGCAGACCTTGGAATTGGCGGTGCGATGTACCAAATTCGCCCGCTCCATCACTAAGGACGACCCGTCCACGGCCGGCACTGAATGGCAATTCGAATTCTCCCCGGAGACCTTCTCTGATACAGAACCCGAGTACGTCGTACAGGTCTGTGAGGCCGTCAAGGCCGCCTGGGGTCCCACAGAGGAGCAACCCATGATTTTCAACCTGCCCGCCACGGTCGAGATGTCGACCCCCAACGTCTACGCCGACCAGGTCGAGTATTTCTGCCGCCACATGTCCGACCGGAAGACGTTCGCCGTCTCTCTCCACCCGCACAACGACCGCGGCTGCGCCGTCGCTGCGGCTGAGCTGGCTCAGATGGCCGGAGCGGACCGTGTTGAGGGGACTTTGTTCGGCAACGGAGAGAGAACGGGCAATGTCGACCTAGTCACATTGGCGCTCAACCTCTACACGCAAGGTATCCACCCCGGTATCGATTTCTCTGATCTCAACTCCGTCATCAAGGTGGTTGAGGAGAGCAACAAGATCCCTGTCAATGAAAGGTGGCCGTACGGTGGCCAGCTCGTGGTGTGTGCGTTCAGTGGTAGCCACCAGGACGCCATCAAGAAAGGCTTCCAGGCCCGCGAAGCCGCCGGCGCTAAAGATGACGACCCTTGGGAACTGCCCTATCTTCCTCTGGACCCTCGAGATATTGGACGAAACTACGAAGCTGTCATCCGGGTCAACTCACAGAGTGGCAAGGGTGGTGCCGCCTGGATCATTCTGAAGACCCTGGAACTGGACCTGCCTCGGGGACTCCAGATCGAGTTCAGCAAGATCGTCCAGAAGGAGACGGAGAGACTCAACCGTGAACTGCGGCAAAGCGAAATCGTCGCGCTTTTCGAGAACGCCTATCACCTCAAGACCAACCCGCGCTTCAATCTGGTCGACTACAACATCACTGTGGACCGCTCGCAGTCGCCCGCGCCCCCGGAGCCTGGAAAGGCAGTCAACACCAAGAACCTCAAGCGGCGCTTCACGGGTATCATCGAGATCGATGGCGTCCAGCACGCCATTACGGGTGTGGGACCCGGTGCCATTTCGTCTCTGGCCAACGCCTTGGCCACCCTCGGCATCGACCTCGATGTGCAGGACTACAAGGAGCACTCTGTGGGTCAGGGTAGAGACGTGCGTGCGGCGACGTATATCCAGTGCACGGCTGCGGGTAGCAAGGACACTGTGTGGGGAGTTGGAATCCACCAGGATGTGGTCCAGGCCAGTTTGATTGCGCTGCTGAGTGCGGCCAGCTCGGTAAGTACAACCTTTCGCAGCAGCTGAAAAAAAAAAGTCATACTGACCTTTTTCTTTTCTCTTCGTGCAATAGTTCCTCACCTCGCGCGCTGGCTCCCCAGCGCCCTTCCGCCCCGTTCGCTCCAACACCCTGACGGACGAAGATCTGCAAGCTCTCGAGAAACTCACGAACAACATCCACATCAACGAGAAGGACACTTCTTCCGCCATTGAGGGCGTGAAACAGCAAAAAGTCGATATTGAGAAACTCGAGTCGCAAATCAACGCAGTGTAAAAAAAATTAAAGGGAGAAAGAGAGAGTCGTGAATAATAGTATATCAATGCAATTTCGGACGAACGATTGATTGAATTGAATTAAATTGAATTGTCTTGAATTGATATAAAAATGACAGACACATGGTTGACGGATGGATACAACACAACAAAATACTATACAATACAACACAGTACAGTACATTATAGGTAATGACATGATTGATTTATCTATCAATTCGTATTCTTTCTTTCCTTCTCTATTTCTTCGTCTTTTCGAAATTGAAATGGAAAATATGTGTTGAAACGCGGATAAAACAAAAAGCACAATGGGAATTACGCATCAACATCATTATCATACTCGAGAGTTTTCGCTATTTCTTTCTTTTTTTCTGGAAATAAAAAATCAGAAAAAAAAACAAAGTCTAGGCTAGGTTTATTTCTTATTTCTTTTCTCTGTTCTGTCGTTAGAGGTTCCCAAGGAGGAGGGGAGAACTATCACCTGATTGATCTGTTTCTTTCTTGACAAGTGACTCCTTTTCGAAGTTTGAAACAAAAAAAAAACAGCATTTTTTTCGGGATTAGGTTAGTATGTAATCAACTGGTACATACAGTACTTTATTTTTTTTTCCCTATCTACATAAGTGTTACTTATTTCCTGCTAGGGCGTTTGTTCAACTTCGGTAACTTCGAGAACAAATAGATGGATGATGCAACGCATACACAAGATATCAACAAAGCAAGAATTCAGGCTGATGAAGGTGGGCAATCCAGCAAAGTTACACAAGTGACATGGCGTGATGGTATTCATTCATGGGTAGGCATTATAAACAACCAAAACAGGGAATAGCAAGAGCCAACCAAAGAATTCTGAGCCCATACAAATTCAATTACATCAGAACAACACAACTCCCTGATTCCATCAACAAGCAGCTGGCAGGATATATCATGCTACATTCCACTCGATCAACCTCCCCTGGTAAAGCTTGGATTCGTTAAAAAGGCATGGCCTTTTTTTTTAAAGACATCATCACTTCTGTCGTACCAACTAAAACGCAGCATTCGGTTTGCTAGAATTTCCGTTCGCCTCAGGAGTGTCATTTACCCCTAGACGAGACTGGTAGAGAAGCGCCTCCTGCGGCCAATCCTCTTCATTATTATCTTCATGTATGCTCGGCCCAGATTGAGATTCATGTCGTTGTTGCTGCGGGGGATTTTCCGAGATGTTTAGCGAGTTGATACCAGCTTGAAGACTACTTAAACGCCGTTGCTGGCTGGGAAGAGAATCGCGCCCCTTGCGAATTTGCAGTGGAGGAGGAGCATCACCCTGTGAACCCTGTGAACCCTGTGACGCGGAAGTTGAAGGAGGTACAACCTCAAACGACGGAACGGCTGTGGACGATGACTGATAATCGCCAGTCTGTGGTTTGTGCGGGAAGTTTTCACCAAAGTCGAATCCCTGACTTGGAGTGACAACCGTAGAAGGACTATCAGCGCTGCCGTCCGTGTTCCTCACTTTCAGTGGGGAAGGACTCGGCAAGTCTGCGCTATCCACGTGTTCGGACTTCATATCTGAACCAGCCAAAGCAGCCGATAAGTCGTAGCCAGGAGTGTTGAGAATCTCCTGATAGTGCATCTCTTCTTCATCTTCATGTGTCTGAGATGGTTCGGCAGCAATCTCGTTCCTGTTTTCTTCTTTCACAGGGGCTTGCGAGCGCGACGTAGATTCGTTTTCGGGCGCGAGAGCCGACTGTCGAAGACTATTGCCCATGACGCTTCCAGTCTTGGAGCCTCTGCTCATGCGGGGCTGGGGTTCTGACATGTGTCCGTCGGTTCGATCTGCGTCGCGTATGCTGAATTGGGCTATCGTCCGCATCTTCTTGGTCACCCAGGAGCCTAATATTTTACCTCGCTGTTTCTCACCAAGGCGTGACCGAGGGAAGTCTCCGTGCGAAACGAACGCCACGATGTCAGCTACAACCTGATGTTCGTTGAGAATGGCGTTGACAATGACGGGCACCATAGAAGCCAAATACGCCTTCCGCGTGACCTCAACAAGAACGACGACCAGGCCACCTGCCTGGAAGACAGCGCTATGAAAGATAGGTCAGTCGAGACGAGGAATGGAACATACACTTAGACGATGTTACTTACCATCCTCCAGGAACAATATTCCGGTGACACTTCTCGACAGTATTTTCAATATCAATAGGGAAATGGTTCAACCCGTTGACTTCGAACGTTTCTCCGATGCCTCCCAAGACAAACAACACCTGCATCTCTACAGGCTGACCGCCGGGGCCGATCGGTCGGGTAACTGTATGGAGGAATCCAAGGTCGCCGGTCCGAACATATCGTACAGTGGGATCTCCGTCGACAACCCTGCCGTTGAATCGTTCCATATCGAACTCCTGCTTACTGCCATAGAATGACTTGGCGCAAGCGTCTGACTGCACCCAGATTTCTCCATACTCACCCACGCGGCAGAGTGTGCAGGTTTCTGGATTAACAATGGAAATCTGAGTGTTGACAGGAACCATACCCGAATCCTGGACGCGAAGCGCCATGGGATCGACGTCTGGGTCCACGGGATAGACGAGCCCACGGCGCAAGGCCCGCAGATCCAGCCAGAGCTCAATAGGCTCAATACACATATATGACCGGGATGTGATCATCGGGTTCAGAACATGGGAGTAGATGGTGTTGATTGCTGTTCTGTCGAGGCTTGCGGCAGCAAAATGCAGACGGACTTTCTGGTCTGTGCCAAGAATGTGAGTAAGAGAAAAGAGATCAAGGGAATGTAAAGGGTAACTTACACATATCGCAATGTGGCCTGCCATCCGTTGAAATCATCAAGTTTTTCAGCTCCTGCAGTTGGAACCCCTTCCCAGCCATGGTGCTCATGGCATAGTCCAACATCTGGCTGGTAGCGTAGGTATCCTTGATCTTGTATCGTGATAGCGTTACAAAAAGCGACGTGGGGTTCTGAGCAAAATCAACAGGAGAGACTAGATACGTCGGAGCTCCTTCAAGTCGTTAGCTCAACAGCTTTCTAGTGGACAAGACATGTTACTTACCAACGTAACATCCAAGCACACATGTGTGCAGGAATCCAAGACCTACAGTACTCCGGACGCTTCCAAGTATCGGCCGCGAACTCGTCATTTGACAAGTCTCCTTTTGCACCTTACACATGGCCATGATCGTGTCATGATTCAGTTGAACTGAGATTCTCCTCTGGTCAGCTGTCCAGTACGTCCAAATGATAGCCGGATGATTTTCCTGTAACCATGCTTCTTTTATCGTATAGCCCAGGTCCCGGCAACTGTGGGATTGCTTAGGAGGTTTGGTAGTGTTATAGATAGCGGGCACACCGATTCGGAGAACCTGCGCAGATTGCTTGATATGTTGAGACACTGCTTTCTGTTTCAAGACGTGGTCGACATCATTGTTCACAATGATTGCTTTCACCTTGAAATCCCCCACGACATGGAGAAACGCGGGGGCATCCTCCGAAAGTCGATTTTGATCGATCGGGGCCATTGGAATGGCAATCGCTCCAAGGCAGAGGCAAGCGTGAACAGCAAACACGTACTCTTCGGAGTGAGTGTACATGAGCACCAAGTGATCCCCAGGTCGGACTTTGACCTTGTTTTTCAGATATGTAGCCACAGCAGCCACCTTGCTATCGAATTTCTTCCAGGTTATTCCTTTGCCTTCCTTACCGCGTCCGTCGATGGAGCAATATGCCAGCTCTTCCGCTTGCCTCGTCACTCGCCATTGAAGCAGATCTACAATATTGGTGAAATTGTTCAGTGGAGTGGATGTCCGGTCATCCATCACAACCCCGCGGTAATCGACACCCGAGTATTGTTTCTCCTCCATAGCGAGCATCTCTTGTCTTGCAGCAGACGACGAGGGAGACCACACACCTCCAACGGGATCCACACCGACTGGCAAATTCATTACTGAACGTTCCACACCGAATTTAACGTGCACGCAAGGAAGAGAACCATTGTCAAACTCCTTGCGACACAGCATGTTACCAATCTCTTGTCTCCCGTTCTTGGTGACCCGTGGCAGAGTATTGGGTGCTGTGATCATGACACAGTAGACGCGCAGATGGTGTTCTTGGTACAAGACTTCCATGCATCTCTCTGCCAAAGACTCGAGAAGTGCTGTATCCAACTGCCGAGGAGGGCCACCAGAAGTTGTCGGAGCAGTCGAAGCCGCGTAAGACTCCAACACCACAATTGGAAGATGCTCTTCGTTGACGAAGACATCAAACGCTGAACAGTCATGAACTTTCGGGACGTTCCTCATAATGCTGATGATCAGATGCTGCACGAAGAAATAACGGTGCTCGACAATTTCTTGCCCGTGCTCAACCCATTCGACTTTTTGTCGAAGGCGATCTTCATACAGACCAAGGACAAATATCTTGCCTTCAATGACACAGCCAAGAAGACCAGTACGAAGAAATTCCGGTTCCACCAAAACTGGCGTAGGGTTTCCCGGCTCGAACTTGTAAGGCCGAGCATGGAATATAGTCTCCGTATGCTTGGGTAATGCCCAGAAACCGCCAGAGAGCGAGGGCGAATCAACCCAGATTTCGCCTATGACGTTGGGCGTGCACAATAAATTGGTTTCTGGATCAACAATGGCGAGCGTAGCATCAGGGATGGGATACCCGAAAGCGCCAACTCGGACCGCGTTGGGACGAGATTCTGCAAGTTTCCTGGCTTCTTCTCCCATGGCCAACACCACGACCTCGTTGTTTTTGAGAGCCTCCTTGTCCAAAAGGACCTCTGCCAGGTCATTTCTCGTATTCTCTTTGGGAGCGGTTACCGGTGTACCCCCGATCAAACTGCTACCGAAGCCATCATTGTTCTCTGACTTCTTCTTCTCTTCAGTTTTCTCAGGAGGTTCCTCAGGCTCCGGCGCGTGGGTCAAAGGACATCCCATTCGCTCTTCGCCACCCAGCCAGTCTCGTACACTGATCACCATGCCACCATGCTCTGGAAGGCACAACATCGGGGCCACAATCTCTCTTGCCCGTGGATTTCTCATTGGTCTAAGCCACCTATCCGCTAGTATCTCATGGAACTCGCAATCGACTGTAAGGGTATCAATAAGACACAGCTTAACACTTGCAAAATTAGGCTCCATGTTTTTCTTGAAATGGCGTGTCGCCATGGGATCCTGCTGGTAGTTGTACGCAACGCGCTTGAGACCGGGGTAATCTGCGGCCATTATGGTGGCTCTGTATTTTGTGATCAAATGAGCGTACAGACCAGGAGTCTCCACCGCTCGTGCTTCCAGCCAAACCGTAGTGTGGCCTCCGTAGACAGTCAGTAAGACACCCAAAATCATGCCGATGCTCTGCCTCGGGTCTAGATATGTCATAATAGTTTCGCCATGGCCCCCGCCCGTTAAGATTCGCGATTGCTGCTGTTGAGGACTGCTCGAATCCCCCGGCACGGTCGATATGATCGCACTGAGACAAGCCATCTGATGCATGATTGTCCGGTGGCTCATGACGACTCCCCGTAAATCTCCGGTCGGCGCTCGGGAAAACTCGATGTACGCCAAATCCGGGACGACAAGAGGAGGTGTGTCATCCTTTTTCTTGGGATGGTAGCTGCCAAATTCGTTTGTCTTCCACCACTCGACCCCCCTTGGCCAGCTGAGCTTTTGAGCTGTAATATCCCTTTGGAAGCTCTTGAGGTTGTTCTCAGTGGTCAAAGCCAGGTGAGCTTGGGTGGATGTCAGGATCACGTTAAGGCTCGCATAGTCTTCCAGGTTGTTGATTGGAACAGCAACCACTCCCGCGATAAAACAGCCCATGAGGGCTACCGCAAATTCGATAATCTCAGTGTCTCTGTAGACCAGGGCTACCCGGTCTCCGCGATAGAGGCTGCTCTTGTCACGGATGATCTGAGCAACCTTCTCCGCGCGACTCGCAAGCTTCTCCCAGGTAATGGATGCGATTTCCTTGCCTTTCTGATCCAAAACCCAATAAGCCGGTTGCTTTGGATGTGTGCGGGCACGGTGTCGCAAAACCGCCGGGATGTTATCGAACTTAGACATCAGCGTGTTGGGGTCGTGAGGGTCGTAAACCTCAAATTGCACGTCTCGGGGCTCGAGTGGTAAGAGATGATCCAGCATGACACCAGGAGACATCTCGGAAGAAGGCATCAACGGAGGAGCCATGTTTGCGGTGGGTGAGAACGCGTCCGACTGCGAATAACGATGAAACCCTCCCCCGTAGCTGTCCCTGTAGTCATCATTCTGATGTCCGGCAAAGTCGGAAAAATAGCCTTGCGAATCAAGCAGCGTGGACTGTCTAGTCGGCCCGCCGCTCTGATCGTAAACAGTAGTCTGGTCTGCCTGGTCATACGTATGATGCGGATTGAACGCATAATTCTGGCTCACCAATGTCGCCGTTCTCGAGTCCTCCTGGCTTGGGCCCATCGAGCTTGTTTTGGGAAGGAAGAGCGAATCGTACGAGGCCGTGGAGGCTACGCGCTCCCGCATGGCCGGGGGGTCCTTCTCGCGGCATCCATTAGCTGTGTCTTCCCAAAATGTTCCCAGCGGGGTGTACTCACTCTTCGCTCAGCGCCGGAGGGGACGCTCTCATATCCACCTGAAGAGTCCCGTTGCCCCAGCTCTCTCTGGGAGCTGGCTGCGGAACCTTGAGCAGCATTGTGGTTTGGTCCAAGGAACTGCGATAGGAGAAGTGTGCGCCGTTTCTGGTACCTGGGACACAGTGAGCGAGACTTCAGGCAAGTCTAGCTTTTCATTCCACGCAGTCGCGCTGCGTGCACCAACGCATCCATCGTTTCGGTCCTGTCTCGGAAGCCACGAATGGGTCCATTGAAGAATTACTTACCCTTTCTCAGTGATGTCACCTTCCTGATCGATTGAAAACAAAGGTCAGCCAAGCTGCCGAATAAGACAGATTGGAATAGCTTTTCTCAAATGCGGGGTCTTCACGCACCTCCAATTCCCGATCTAGCTCCCTCAAAGCAGCCTGCAGTTCGGGGTTGTCTTCCGCCATGGTCCCACGTGTACCACAAATTCAGCCGATGTCAGGTGTTTCATTCGAGAGCGCATAGAAATAGACACTGCGCCGAGGTGTCCTCATCCCACAGAGGCCCCTAGAGAAGCCTGAGAGGATTGAAGCAACAGGGCTGTTTTTGGCACTGGAGCAGTTGAGGGATTCTCTCCACTTCGACTGAGTCGCGCTGTGGAGCGGGAATGTCAGCTGCGCATTGCCGTTGCCGCCGCGCGTGTGGCGTCTAGGGCCGGTCAGATGGGCTGCCCATGCAGAACAGCGATTACTCTGTATTCCCCCTTGTCTTCTGGATGACTAAATTATGCCATTCTCAAAGCAGCTGACCCTACACTGTGCATTAGTGATTCTTGCAATGGCTGTTAATAAATGGAGTCACGCGACTTCTTAGTGGTGTACTGACTGACTAATCTAGGTTCGTCCAAGGTTTCCAATGTCGGGAAGCCTACCAGGTTCCTGTAATAGCTACTCTGTACATGCAATCCTCGTTAAGGCGAACATGCACTAGTAGAAGGTTGAAACACAGACTGCTTGCTATTATCTTGAATCTTGTTACCAATGTCCTTCAGCATAAGTGTCTACCCCTCATGCCAAGTTCCCCGCTTTCTGCCTTTTATAAAGCAGTGTGCACATGCTGTATGGCCAAACCAATCTCAACAACGAGAGCAATTCATGAGAATAGCGCCCATTGTTGTCTACAATTTCTATTTCATATTTTCTAACCACAACTACTAGAACGCAATATAGGGCCGGTTCCTAAATTGCAAGCCCAAGTCTGTGCCGCACATATCATGTTTTAGGGAAATAGCTCTCTACTGCTACACCATCCAGGCTATCTACGCCACCAATAGAAGAGATAAAGAAAGGCAACATGACCCGACACGACGCAAAGTTCAATTGAACAAGTCGAGTCCGTGAACCTGCGATGGAAAATGTAGTAAGAGTTGAGACGCGCTGCGTACGAAAGTCCCAAAAGAGAAAAGCCGCAGGGCGGTGTCACCTGACTGGCGCGCATTGATTGGCCCCAGTCTACCCTAAACCCACCCACACAGACGGGACTCGCTAAGCGAGGCGCACCTCGAATTTCCTCCCGCTCAGCGAACATTTCAATCGACCGACCGCAACGCTCGATACCGTCGACGCTCAACGTTCCACCCCGACAGCACCTTCACGAATTCGCCTCGTCGACAACAGGTGTATACGGCGTTCATCATGTCCGACAACGGCGAAGTCGAGGTCGAAAACCCCTCTGGGTTCTACCCGGTCCTGCCCAAGGATGTCCAGCAGGAGATTGGCAGCATCAAGCTGTTCAACAAGTGGAGCTACGAAGATGTCGAGATTAGAGACATTTCTTTGACGTACGTGCCACTTTTTCTACATTGTGCGGGAATTTGATACCGGTAGTTGTCAATGTGCATATTGGATACCAGATATACTTGGTTCAAGGCACGGTGTTGGATATGTGGCAGAAGAACGGCCAGACTGTGAAAGAACGAAGGAACTTAAGGATCAAATTTGCTGACTCGAGAACCCTCAATGCAGCGACTACATTCAGATCCGCTCCCCCGTCTACCTCCCGCACTCCGCTGGCAGATATGCCACCAAGCGCTTCCGCAAGGCTCAATGCCCGATCATTGAGCGTCTCACCAACTCGATCATGATGAACGGTCGCAACAACGGCAAGAAGCTCATGGCCGTCCGCATTGTTGCTCACGCCTTTGAGATTGTGCGTATCCCGTGGTCATTTTGGCTTCGTTATGTGTCAGATATACAATTTTTATATGGCCAAGTTTCACTGCTGGCGATGTTTCTAACATATCCGTTTTCTTCAGATCCACATCATGACCGACCAGAACCCCATCCAGGTCGCCGTCGACGCTATCGTCAACTGCGGTCCTCGTGAAGACAGCACTCGTATTGGTTCCGCCGGTACCGTCCGTCGTCAGGCTGTTGATGTCTCCCCTCTCCGTCGTGTCAACCAGGCCATTGCCCTTCTGACCATCGGAGCGAGAGAGGCTGCGTTCAGAAACGTGAAGTCCATTGCGGAGGCTCTGGCTGGTCAGTTTTAATTTCTTGACTAGTTACGGGTTAATGGAATGCTAACTAGCTTATAGAGGAGCTGATCAACGCTGCCAAGGGCAGCTCGAACTCGTACGCCATCAAGAAGAAGGACGAATTGGAGCGTGTGGCCAAGAGCAACCGGTAAAGAGGTTTTACGTTGCGTTGTTCCTCTGTTTCGTTTCCTATATTAGGGTGTGGATGGAGTTTGGTCGACTAGCATGCAGCGAGACTGTATATTTAAGAAACAGTCACGGGAGGGAGCAGGGCCTAAAAAAAGAAATGGTCGGCTTTCCTATAATGTAGTCGAGATGCGATCATGAAGACTTAAAAAACTTATCAATACAAAAGATCTTTCGATTCCCATGTCGGAAGGATATTAAATGGATAGATATCAGCTGCTTTTTTTGCCCTTTGTTTTATCCTAATACAATAGTAGCCATCTCCACAACTCAGTATTTAGATGAGGCTGGAAGATTCTCTTGTGCCGCTGTGCTAGACTGAAATATGTAAGAAATCGCATTCTTTTTGCCATTGCCATGTCTGGATTAGGTAATTGAAGATCGGGCGGAGTCGAAGTTTGTCGCTATCGATACGGGCTGCGGAAGGGTTAAAAAAAGTTCGACCCCCGTTGGAACACCACCTCATCTTCTTTAACCCACTCCTCTTTCTGGGGCTCCCTCCCCAGTGGATTTCTCTATTTATATTACTGTCCGCTTAATTTACAGCAGCAATGGGGAAGAGAAAATTGGGTGCGTTGGAAAAGGTTGAGGCTGACCTGTGAGTGTTGCCATTTGGAGTTCCAAAGCTTGCAGTTGTCCGAGCTGCGGGCAGTCGATATGAAAAGATTGCTGACGTGCTTTTTCACAGGCCCAACCTCCAACAGAAAATACGGCGTGATCCCAAGTAAGGCAACTTTATGCGAAACCATTTCTTGAGTATGGTAAATTTCCTTTACGGTGGTTACTGAACAGTTCGCTGCTACAGATCCTATGTGGAGGACTTCCGCGCCCAATACTACCAATATGAGAGCCACCGTGAGATTTTCATGGCGGCGCCGTCGTCGAGCACAGAAGCGGGTATAATATCGCTCCGCGATCTCATCGACTTCATTTCGCACGTCGCAGACTGTTACCCGGATATCACCAAAGAATTCCCGCAGCAGTTGATTGAAATGCTCACTCAGCATCATACGTTGCTGGAACCGGAGCTCAGAGAAAAGATCGTGGGAAGCCTGGTGCTTCTGAGGAAAAAGGATATTATAGATTCCGTGACGTATGACACACCTGCTATTGTATCGATATGTTCGCTCGCTGACCTGGTTCTTTGCGGTGGTAGTCTTCTCAATACCCTGTTCCCTATTCTTGTATCCACGCCCAGCAAAACCCTGCGCGAATTATTATTCCAAAAAATTCTTTCCGACCTACGGGCTTCAAATGCAAAGGCCACAAATCACAAGCTCAACCGGACAATGCAAACCGTACTTTTTAATCTGGTCACGTCGGACCGCACTTCTTCGAAAGGACTATGGGCAATCAAACTTACAAGGGAGCTGTGGAAGCGGCAGATCTGGACGGATGCCAAGGCCGTTGAAATCATGAAGGAAGCCAGTCTGGCGGATAACGAAAAGGTTATCGTAGGCGGCATTCGTTTCTTTCTGGGCGGAGACAAGGAACGAGAAGAAATGGAAGATGAGAGCAGCGATGAGGATGTTATAGATGTCGGTAGGGTGAAGCATCAACTCGGGGTCAATAAGAAGAGTGGGAAAAAGCTGCGGCAAGTGGAAAAAGCTGTTGCAACGGTCAAGAAGAGAGAGAGGAGGAAGAAGCAGCCACACATTCTCAACTTCTCAGCGTTGCATCTGCTACATGACTCACAGGGCTTCGCAGAGAATTTGTTCTCTAAGCACCTTCAGAATACCAAGTCCAAGCTCAATCTCGAGCAAAGACTTCTGGTGCTACAGCTCGTATCGCGTTTAGTCGGCTTACACAAGCTGACTCTCATGCACCTCTATTCTTACTTCCAGAAGTTCCTCACTCCGCGACAGCCATCGGTGACGTCGTTCCTGGCATCTCTTGCTCAGGCAACTCATAACCTAGTTCCGCCGGATGTCCTCGAGCCTTTGGTTCAGAAAATTGCAAATGAATTCGTTTCTGAAGCCGCAGCGGCTGAAGTTGCATCGGCCGGTCTCAATGCGATCCGGGAGATCTGTGCGCGCCAGCCTCTGGCCATGAATGAGACCCTGTTACAGGATTTGGTGTTGTATAGAAAGAGTAAGGACAAGGGTGTCATGATGGCGGCAAGAAGTCTTCTAGCACTTTACCGAGAAGTGGGCCCAGAGATGTTGAAACCACGTGATAGAGGCAAGGAAGCAGCAATGAGCTTGCAGTCAGGGGAGAAAAAAGAGATTCGCTTCGGCGAAGAAGCCCCTGGTGAGATTAAAGGTCTTGAATTGTTGGAAAAGTGGAAGGAGGAAGAGCGGAGGAAGAAGAGGCGTGAGAAAGGGTTGCCATCAGATGCAGAAGATGAGGACGAAGACGAAGATGAAGAGGCTGGATGGGCCAATTGGGAGGTCGAAGAAGACGACAGTGACGACTCCGGAGGATGGATCGATGTGGAGAGCGATGCGGAGATCGAAATCAGCGACTCCGATGATGATGAGCCGCCCTCCAAGAAAGCCAAGAAGGAGACTGAGAATGAGGAGAATGAGAATGACGATAACCAAGCGAACGGTGTGGAAAAAGAAGGGGAAACGGAAGAGAAATCCGTCAGTAAGCTTGCTACGACTCGGATCCTCACACCGGCCGATCTGGCCAAACTGGCCGAACTTCGTTCTCAGGCTAAGGTGACCTCCCTCCTCCCGGGTTCGAAGTCCAAGCGTGTCCAGCAGGCCGCGCAGGCTCATGCCAACCGGCACATCGATGACCCTCTCACGGCAGAGGAGATTGAGGGATTTGCGGCCCTCTCTAAGGGGAAGATGACACGTGAAGAGAAGATCGCCCATGCAAAAGAAAACAAGACAGATCGTTCAGAATTCAAGAGTAAAGCGGCCCGGAAGAAGCAGCGAAAGGAAGAGCAGGGCAAGAGTTTGACAAATCGAGAGAAGGCTCGCAAGAAGAACGTCCTGATGACTCTCGGCAAGGCGAAAAAGAAGGGGAAGCGAAGCCTGGTCGAAACGAGGCGCGTGCTGAAGCTGCATCATGAGAGGCAAAAGAGAGGGGGCAGACTGGGGAACAGGGGTTAAAAGTAGGTTTTACGTGAGCTTGCTGGCAGAAGAAAAGTTGTTCGAAGTTATCTCTTTGCTTTGTTCCAAGGCGTTTAGGTGAAATTTTACCTCAATTGTCGAGTAAGTTCGGGCTTTGTCGGGTCGCAATAGACGTGCACATGTCATTACCACGTCGATGTATGTACTGTACATATGTATTTATCTGCAGTTCGTCGTGACGGCCCTCCGCCAAACAAACAAATGATAACTTGAGATACGATCATCTCGATCTGCCTTAACATAATAGGTAATGATAAGAGCCAAACAGCAGTGCTACGTTCCTTCATAAGTCTCTGAGCTATTGGGACTTGAATTATTTACTTCCACGTAGGTCTATCCTGCGTAGATGTGTATTGTACCAGGTAGTTCAATAATTCCTACGAAAGGTGGTACAACGCATATAACCCTAAACCCTAATACTTGATCTAATCTGGAAAGCCCCTGGCCCTTACCCAAACGAGTCTAATAATAGGCTTGGCAGTCAGTCACGCGTCCATCACTTTTCACCCCGCGTCGTCGCGTCGTTACGCGCGGACCAGCCTCCTCTTTCTTGCCTTCGCCCAGCCCCCCGTTCTCGCCAGCGTATTCCTTTCTCTCCAGTCCTCTCGCTTTTGCATGCCTGACCTCCTGCACTCACCTGCAGTCCGGTCAATGCTGCTGCTTATCGATACGCATCAATCGCGGAAGCACCTGTCTTGAACCACAACCTGCCACCTTACTGGTCCGTCACTATGGCCTCCTCCGCCCAGCCTGCGGCCCATGACCCGCTTTCGAAGCGACGTCGTTTCCAACCCCCGATCACAAGCTTCTTTGCTTCTGCAGGGTCCAATGCATCGGACGACAATGACCACCAGGTCGGTGGTCTGTCTTACAATAACTACTCCTCGCCTACCCATTCCCCGACTCCTGCTCTCCCGGCCAAAGTCCAGTCCTCCCTCCTGACGGTCGGCATGCGGATCCGGAAGTCTGTTCCGGAAGGCTACAAGACCGAGCCGAAGAAATTGACTGAATACACCGTGTCGCATACTGTCAACCCGTCTGGCGGCAGTCCAGCTGGGGGATACACTCAGACTCGCAGCTGCTACGCCGAACTGGAACCCTTCTGTGGCATGCACAAGATCGGCAACTTAGCGGTCCAGACATTCCCTCGTCCTGCAGAAGGATATCAAGACAGAAGCACGCATATGTCAGCTGATAACGATGATATGTCTTCACTGCCATCAAAAAGTCAAGAATCCAACGCGTCGTCGGCCTTTTCCTCCAACTCTCATAAACGCTCCTACGACTCTGATCTAGAGGATGTGGACGAGAATGGAGATGATGGATTGATCCATTCGTCAGCCTCCTTTCGAGGATCTATTACAGCAGGAGGAATCTGGCAAGATCCGCTTCGTTTGAATCCTGTCACCGAAACCTTGACAGCTGCACCTTCGAGGTCACAGCGGGCCATACTGTCGCCCAAACTCAGACAGCAGCGACGACAGATCTCCTCCTTCCAGAGCCTTGGGAAGAGGTCCCCTGAACAAGAGAACAAGGACCCTTCTTCAGTCAAGAACGACGTGAACATGGACGATTTCGAGGAAGCTGCCTTCCTGCGACGACGAGAGGAGGTCGACGCCGATTATACGTGGGACGGCGGGGTTGAGGTGGAGATGGGAGGCTAATAGCCTATCTTCCTCGACGTGCACACGAAACCCTCAGCGAAAATAAATCCATGATCACGACTTTCATACTCTCGACTACCATTGTGTCTTTTTTATTCTTTCAGCTTTCTTCCTTCACTGTCTATATTTATTTATATCGGGAAATCGGTTATATTGTGAGCGTTCGAACGGATTGGCAACTGATTCATGGAACGGTTAGAGCAAGGAAGGACTGTGATTCGGGAGTAATCTTCTTCCTTTTTTACAGCAGCAGTTCACAGGGCTAGTAGCCTAGGCAGGCTTTACATACAACACAACCACTGCAGGCCAGTGAGAGAGGGATTGTGTTGTGTGGGCATGGCATGGCGTTACTCCTTATAGTTATTATTTTTATTAACTTTTTTTTTTCTTGTTCCTTCTTGAGCCTGTATCTAATACCCACCTTGTATGTACATACATATGCTAAATATTACCTGTGTGCATCTGCATCTGCTGGACGTAGGCGTTATTTGTCACTTACCTAGGTACTGACCCTCTTCTTTCCTTAACAATATCAAAAAAAGGATAACAAGCGAAAAACTGAGGCTTTTTTTTTCTACTTTTTTTAGATATCTTCTTTCTTTCTTTCTTTCTATTTCCATTTTGTTGCTGTAGATGACATATGTAAAATTACATGTTACTACTCGTTTCTAACACAGGGAAACTAGAGCCAGAGCCAGAGCCAGAAACCAGAAACCAAGTTCGCTTTTTTAATGAAAATGAGTGAGAGAGACAAAAGCTTTTTTAATACAATTAGTTAATTAGTTGGTTGGTTTTATTTGGTCTCTGATTGATGATTTACAACTCGTCTTTCCTAGAGGGATCGGGCTTGGACTTGGTGGTCTTCGACTTCCCTTCCGTAGACGTCTTCTTTTCTTTCTTTTGTTGTTGTTGTTGTTGCTGCTGCTGCTGCTGCTGCTGCTGTTGTTGTTTGGCTTCACCGTCTTTCTTCGACGACGATGAATTGGCGGATTCAAAGAACCGGCCCATCTTTTGGTAGATGCGGCTTAGGGCGCGCTCCAGCTCGCGCAGGCGGGTTTCCATGTCCGCCACCGTCAAGGCTGGGTCATCGGATTCGGTCAGCTTCACCTGCAAGGCGCGCTGGGTCTCGAACCATGTCTTGACGGAGTCGTAGACCCGGTTCAGAGAGGCGAGGTCCGTCGGAGAATAGATGGTGTAGGTTGGCGTGGCTGGCTTAGAGGGAAGAGAGGTGGTGCTAGTAGTGGTTGATGATGACGTAGTAGAGCTTGAGGTTGAGTAAATATCATCCTCAAGATCGCCAAACTCGACAGTGGAAGATTCGGCAGGGGAAGAAGAGGTTGTGGTGGTGGTGGTGCTACTTGTGGAAGTCTCACTGCTCGACTCGGCAGAGGTGGTACTCGTCGAGGTACTCGTCGAAGATTGGCTTGCCGCAGACAACGAGGATGAGAATGCCTCCTCATCGTTTTTAATCTGCTGCTCCACGAGTTTTGCAATATCTTCGACTTCTTTAAGCTTCTCTTCCAGGAGCGTTATCTTGGGCCCCCGCTCGGAATTCTCTTTCTTCCTTCTTACGGCCGGTTCAACAATTTCCTTCAGAGATGCCAGCTTCTCCTGGAAGTCCTTAGTCTTAGCATCCACGCCGTCTCCATAGAGCCATTCGCTCGCCACTTCTAGCCTCTCCTTCAGGACAGCAGGCTGGTCACTCTTGAGAGCTTTCAGGAATTCCTCATCCTCGACCAAATCCCGGCCGCGGTAGATATATCCTTCCAGTTCGTTGAGCGCTTCCTCCCGCAGAATACGCTCACGGTCCGAGGCATCAAAGGCAGCAAGACGTTCCTTAATTCGGCTGAGCTCGGAAGGCGAGAGGGCCGGTGTGCCCAGTGGAGTGGAGCTTAAGCTAATCGAGATAGTTTCCACCTTTGTCTTGGGCTCAGAAGCCGCAGTCTTCGTCTCCTTTGCGGCACTGCTGCTGGACGATGTCTCTGTAGATGACGAGGTCGAAGTTGATGACGGCTCTTCCTGCAATGTAATGGATTCGGTTGGCTCTTCATTCTCTGCTTTGAGTACCTTTTGGTCATCCTTTTTCGACCCCAGACCAAAGAAACCCTTGACATCATCCACAACGCTCCCCTTCTTAGCCTCTTCAACCTCGCAACTGGCAGTGCCACTGACGACCTCCGGCAACCCATCAACAGGACTAAGCCGGATAGAAAATTTGGTCGTGATATTCGCGGGCGTGCATCCAAATTTGTCCTTCAATTGGGCCACAGACGCCGTCAGATTTTGGGTTTCCACGCGGAGAACCGGCGCGTCGACCAAGTCACCGCCCTTGGGGATCTGCTGATAGAAACTGAAATCAAAATCATCCAGATTCTTCACAGTCACCTGCTTTTCCACACCAATCTGAGAGGTGGGAGTGAAGAGCTTTTGCTGTCTTTCTTTTCCGTCCGACGTCCACTTCACCTTGACTGCATAGTTGGCTGCATCTCCTGCTCGGATATCCTTAACTCTGAAGCTGGGACTGAGAGCGGCGCCCTTGAAAGCTGCCCCAAAAACGGCCGCCTCATCGGCGTTGACACTAGTCCGGAGCTTGCTAGACTCTCCACAAGCCTCCTCCAATTTCTTGTGCACGAAAGGGGTTCTTACAGCTCCTCCGTGCAGAATCACCGACTCGAGATCAGTCAATTGCAATCCCGCTTCAGCCAACGCATCATCCAATGGTTTCCGAACACGATCGGCATGCTCCTGAGCTAGCTTCTCGAATTCTGCACGAGTAATCTTGTACTTGAAATTGACATCGTCCTCATAAAGACCTTCAAACGTGCTCCCTGTTTCCGAATTCGCGCTCAGGATTTGTCGCACCCTCTCCGCTTCCTTCCATAACTTTGCCATGGTTTTCCCATGAGACTTGATGTCGGCTTCCGTGGTGCCCTCCTTCAACTTCTTCTCCTGGACGAACTTGGCAACCATGTCGTCGACAATGAGCTGATTCAAGGCGTCTCCACCAAGAGTTCTATCCCAGCCAGTACCCAGAACCTGAACTTCCTGAACGGTCTTGTTGAATCGTCCTACATCCTTAACATTCCGGCTCTGGAACCGCAGGACTGTAGCTGTCGTCGATCCTGCCCCCATATCGTAGACGAGGTGATACTCAGGTTTCTGGCCTTCGGTGACGCTTGGGAATGTTCGACTAGTAGCGTAATTCAATCCCACAGCCAAACCATCGCTGATTAACGCCTCGACATTCAGGCCTGCCAACTCGGCTGCCAATTCCACACTACGTTTCTCTTCCGCAGTGAAATACGAGGGGTAAGTAATGACCGCATCTCGAATCGTCGACCCCTTGCCAGCAAATGCTTCAGCGTTCGCCCTTATCTGTTTCAGCTGCATGGCGAGGAGTTCTTCAACCAGAAACGCATCCTTCCCCTCTGCTTCACCCAGTTTCCGGCTCCGTAGCGCGACAGTATCTCGTTCACCAGGCGCGCGTTCAATCTGTAAAGCGGGATACCGGCTCTTGTACAGCTTGACCATCTCCTCTTCTCCCCCATTGAAGGGAATACCTAGCAGGACCTTGAGATTCGCATACACATCGTCTGGGTACCTTGCAGCGAGAGCCAATGCGTCACCACCGTAGAATCGTTCTGGAAAGGGGGCGTTGCTTTCCCGAGAAGGCTTAAACGCCACAGCGGCGGACTCCTTGCGTTTTGAATCCTTTGTGAGGACAATCTCAAGTGGAATGCCAGGCTTCACAAGTGCAGCCTTCAGGTACTCGGTGCCCAGGTCGATGCCAAGGACGGCAGAGCCAGCGGCGGAGGCAGGTGCGGGAAGGCAGAAGAGGAAGAGAAGGAATGGTACGAGGACGAGGGTGAGGAACGGGGAAGATATCAGCCATGATGACTGTTTTCGCCGGCCGTGCGGAGCCATCATGCGCGTAGCGTTCTGCTGAGAATATACCTGCAGTACGATAATTCCTGGGCCGTGCTGATTCTGGCAGCTAATATTACCTCACTCTAGTTCTGATAAGAACGGCAGAAGCAAGCAGGTAAGAACTGCGACGCCGGTGAGCCAAGACGGTCAATCTGCCGTCCAAGGCCACGACAACCGCGTTGGAGCGGCGAGAAGCGAGATTAGATGGAGCTCAACTAGCGACAATAAAGGACAGCGTGATGCGAAACAAAAGGACGACAAAGGATTCTATACAATATATGCCATCCAGAGCCAGGGGCTAGAACTGGCCACGTGGAAGCAAAAGACCGCTGATGGCACGCCAGGGTATTGTCCGGGCGGAGAGAAGGCGCCTTATCGGGGAGAGGACACTTTGGCATCAGGATCCGGTGATCGTCCTCCGCCCGGCGGAATGATGCAAACTCGCCTAATCTGGATGTGTTTGCAGGAAGCTGGATAAGCTTATCGGGTTTGTCCTGTTTGCTTCGCCCGCCATCGACTCAGCGGAGTCTTTCTATTGTGTCCTTGGCACGTCGAATTGATCGTTTCCCATTATTTTATTTGTTTATTCATTTATTTATTTATATTGTCTCTTTGCGTGCAAAAAGACATAGAGATATGCAGAAGAGAACGGACCCTGATGTGCTTACGAATAACTGCAGGCTGCGGATCATAAGATTATATATTATCGAATAATTGCAATGCTAGGTCATCTACTTTGGTATGAGGGCAGCGGCACTGTGCAATAAAATATGCTGTCTTAATCACAAGAGTAACTAGGAAGTGGCCAACTTTGGCACCCAATATTCACAATAAGCATCATAAAGAGACTAGTTTTCGTATTCAACACTGCTTTCTATGAGTCCTTGGGCCGACTGGCAGCCTCAGCCTTAAATTCAGAGTCATAGACGTTTGATGTGCTGGTAAGCTCAAGTGGTCGCTTTGATCTGGTTCCTCAATAAGGCGTCACGAATGCAATACGTTTTATATCAATCGATAATATCAATAGTCGTCATCAGTGTCACTTATCCATCCTTTCTCGTAGGATTCGCGAAGCTCTCCCAAACCGTTGATCAATGCCTCCCTCTCATCCACCCCGATTGTCCTTCCGGCGATTGTCTGTAGTTCTTTCAGTTTATCTCCGATACGCGTAGTCGTTGAAAGAGCCGCATGGATTTCAACCGCAGTCTCTCCGTTCGAACGGGGAAGCAAATCCCGCGGGTAGCTGTCGAGTATTGGAAACCGTAATGTCGTATAATACCTATTATAAACAAAATCAGCCTTTGATTCCCCCAAAATGGCTGCGTAAACGTATTTGCACTCAGAGTAACTCAAAGCGTAGGATTACGCACCTTTCAACCATCGGTTGCGAGTCAAATAGACGCTGTTTACGGATCAGTCCCAGATCCTCCGCAGGAGGCTGCTCACTATCTGGCTCTCGACCACGGAGGACCTGAACTTGGTTAAACACAGTCAAGTTTTCCGTAGTCAAATCGTCATAAGTAAGATTTATATCGAAGTCAGTTTTCGCTTCCGCCTCTGTTTCCTGTTTGTTCTCATTTGTCGTAACCCACGGTGCACGATTTTCTGGAACCTGCGATATAATGCTGGACTGCAGTTCAAAGATCTTATGCGTTCCTCCACTTTGACCTGCTAGTGAAGCCTCAAAGTCACGATACGGCCGAAGGCGAGATGGTAAGGTGACAGTCTCAACCGCAGACGCAATCAAAGCCGAGGTATACCATTCGGATCCAGCATCAATAGACAGATAATTCGGCAGATTGCGTGGAGGATCAATTATGGGACAATATAATGTCGACTGTGGGGCCACTGCATAAAGAGTCCTTGTGGAATTAGACGTCTTGAGAATTTTCTTGTGCTGTGTGGCACCTTAGTCGCTATGTCTCCTAATAAGGTCATCTCAACACTTACCCGCGGCAGTCTCGCCCCATCTTCAATAGCCCATACCCATATGCCAGTCTTAGCATATTCGTCTCTTAGCCGGTCAACATATCTAGCGGCAAAGCCACCCCAAGCATCATCCGATCCGGTGAAAATCTGGAGTGCACGAAGCTGGTCACATTCCTCAGCAAACGGTCTAACATCTCGATCCAACAAGTCGTGCTCTTTGTCCAGATCTCCGAACAGTTCTTCTCCGACACCCCAATCTTCAAATGGCATCAAAGAAGAATTGAGCTCGTACTCATTGAGCTGGACTATTGAACGCGGGTGATAGAAAACACGGTTAAAATCAGACCAATAGCGAACTGATTCGGCCGTGAGAGGAGGCGGGGCTACGCCTGCATCGAGACTCTTCTGATATTCGTTCTGGGGTATTTCTGGCTGCTTTTGTACAACTTCATTGCCGTCCCTAGTACCAGAGTTCAGTCTCCTGTGTCTATAAGAGGGCTGACAAGTTACGGAGCATCACGCAATTGCACTCACCATAATGCTTTTGGGTGATCGGCTTCCTCCTGCAACTCATATAAGGCGTTGTATTTACGGAGAGTGCCAAACCCGCCTTTCAAGTCATAGATTATGGTCCTCGGCGTAAACGTTTCTGTTCCATCCACACCAATACCGGGACGAAAATGGATATCATGGTCTATTGGAGATTCTTCTTCCTCGTTATATGTAAAGTATGATTCCTATCGAAAAGTCAGATCATAACTTTCCACTAGCTGGCACGTCGATGACCACCTGAAGATTCCAGAAATGGGTGGCAAGATAGTTGCTCCGCTGTCCCAGCTGCAGGGTGATTATTTCATGCATTTTCGAGAGCGAGACATGTGTGATTAATAAAGTCGAGAAAACCCCAGATTATGATCTGTGTGAGTCGATAGTACGGTTGTGTGGATCTAGATGCGTCCGACTTGGTTCAATTCGGGTGGGGTATACATGTAGTGGACACGCATGTATGTACAAGTCTGTACGAATAATTTGAATAATTTGATGTAAGGTCGATACAACGACGTCGAAGGCCAAAGCCAAGCAGCGCACAGATCGGAGGACTGTGGGCGCAGATCGCGGACCCGATCCATATCTTTTTGCCTTTGACCTTTTCTAGAACACGGCGTGATGTCACATGACATGTCGCCGGCGGGAAGGCGGTGCGCTTTGCCAAATCGGGCTCGGGCGGGTGCGTTGCTCCGAGCAACGGCGAACAGCGCGCTTAGCGATAAACATGCCAGCCTAACAATCCTTGCCTGGCTGGGCCACTCGCGGAAACCGAGCCCAAACATTCGGTCGTCATAATTTATTATCCCACCAGCAAACGTCACCTACCGCTGAAAACATACGACCACCGATAGCCACCAGACCCGGAATTCTTGTGTCGACTCACCTTTGTCATGACCGGCGCACGAAGCATCTGAACGCGCAGTAACCATGGATTCCCCAACCGTCAAACCACTGTCCCCTTCCAAGGCGCCTCTCTTGCCTGCCTCGCCGGAACGCATCAACCAGCGAAAGGTGACGAACTCACCGTCGACGCCTGCTGATCTTTTGCATCTCCAGCAAAAGCCATCGGATGTCCAGGCCAAGATCGCTTTCATCAACAGCCTGTCGCGCGGAAACAGCCCAGAACGGCCGCAGCAACCTCCTCCATCTTCTTCAAACTCCGCTGCCCTTCAACGAGCAATACTGGGCCGCGAAGAAGCTGAATCAGCACTTGCCCGGGCTAATGCGCAATTGGCGGAAGCGCAATCAAGAGAAAAGCGACTAAGCGAAAGACTGGAGTCTCTGCTTGAGGAGCTCCAAGCTACAAAAGAACGCCAGGCTCACGAGCGATCACTTTTTGAGAAGGAAGTGAGGAAAGCGAGGAAGGAAGCCTTCCGCGCGAGTTCCAACCTGGTTAAAATTCAGGAAGAGTTGAAGCTTACGAAAGGAGAAGTGAAATCGCTGAAGGAGGAGGTCCGGTCCGAAAGAGAGGCAAAGGAGAAGGCTAAGCAGGAAGCGTTTGAGTGCGCCTACGCACTTGCCGGTCTCACCGAGGAGCTTCAGGTGCTGAAAGATCAGCTGCGATCCTACCAAACGGATAATCACTCTGATGCTCTCGAGGCTCGAGCGAAGGAGATGGGTGAGATGCACGAGAACAACGCCAGGGAATTACCGACCGAACAGGGTGGTGATTCTACGTCGGCTCCTGCGCCGCGAAGGCCAAAGAGGAGTGCCGATGAGTCTGAGCTTAGGCAATCGTCTGCTGGAGTGGACTCCGGCGCTCGCGATGAAGAAACGCCGTCGAAAAAGATTAGGTTGTCGCGCCGTACCTCGGATAAGGAGAACCAAGACCCCGAAGCTGTGGAGCCCGAAGGAGACTTGATCGAAGAACTC
The DNA here is from genome assembly GCF_000968595.1 of Rasamsonia emersonii CBS 393.64. Taxonomy (NCBI): domain Eukaryota; kingdom Fungi; phylum Ascomycota; class Eurotiomycetes; order Eurotiales; family Trichocomaceae; genus Rasamsonia; species Rasamsonia emersonii. The sequence goes on from NW_013563284.1 coordinate 65,010, forward strand.
AAAGAAGAGATAAAGTGGGAACGACGCTTGCGGCAGAAGGCGGAAGACATGGTCCACTTCTTGAAGATGGAATGCCAGTTCAAACGATGTTCATGCCGAGTAGCGGAAAGTCAAGGCGTTCAATATATCCACGATAAGGAATGGGCCGACCTGCACAGTGAACAACAGCAAGAAGTGCAGCATACACATGAACCACAGCCTGTCGTTTCTGAGAACACGTTGACGTCCACACACTCCCCTCTGGGGAGGGCGAGCCCTGCACCTGCAATGACCCCATCTACGCCGAAAGAAAGAAGCGGGAACGAGATAGACAAGGACATGACTGCACCGGAAGAGCCACTCATAACCTTCTCCCCGACGACAGGAACCTTCCGCTCTATCCCATCTCCGCAACGCGGTAACCAGCATGCAGTCCACGAGGAGCCTTTGGTTCTTCCGCCCCCCGAACAAGACGCGCCTTCGCAACGGTCACAGTCGCCACTAAACGATTCGGAATCAAAAGTTGCAGTTGATTTCCACGGGTTTCAAGCTCAGTCTGAGATGGAGATGGAAGAGCCGGTCCAACCTCCACCAACGACACTAGCTCCTGCTCAGAATACGGTTGACAGCACACACGTCGGAGCCAACTCCTCGGAAGAAGCACTAATTACGCCGACAGAGGAGGCGCATACCGTCGTGGAGCATCATAGCATGAAGATTCCACTACGACCTGAAGACAACCAGACTCGACATCCCAATGACATAATACCGGGCACTCCCCTCACGCGGGAAGAGGCACTGGCACAGATCAGAGAGCGCAGGGGTCGAGCGCGGAGTATGATGAAGAGGTCAGCGAGCGCGAGTGAAGCTACGGTCCGTTCTGGCGGTATGGGGGTGACACCGATGCGAGGCAGCAAACGGATCCCGGGGCTGCACCACTCGGACACTCGAAGTGAGCCTGATGTAGGAGATCGAAGGGCCATAAGTGCACCCGTTCGACGATTTTAGAGAGAAAATTGTCCGTGCGATATGAATCTCATGAACGAATTTCGATTCGTGCTGCATAGAAAGTTGGAACTTGGAATCGTTTGACGAGTGTGTTCTTTTTTTCCTGTGGTCTTTTGAACGTCTGCCTACTCAGAGATACCCCCTTTTTTTTTGATTTGATTTGGATACGTTGCAATTGCTTTCTCTGCGTCAGTTTCTTTCTTTTCTTTTTTTTTTAAAGCATGGCGTTGGTGCATGATGGCATTGATGGCATTAACACCATGGGATTGATTGGCATTTATTTACTTTTTTTTTTCTCTTTTTTGTACAGTCTTTTCTCATTACATGCCTAGCATTTTTGCATTTTTGCATTTTTGATGTACATACATGCATACATACATACATTCATTAATCATCAGCCCTGAACTTCCTTCCTTTCCTCTTTCCTGCTACTTTTTTTTTTAATAAACTTTTTGATCTCCGGGTGTATGCATGCTAGCATTCCTTTTCTTCCTTTTTTTTTCCCTTTCCCCCTTGTCTTTCCTTTTAGAGATTGCATCTGTTCGAACTCGGTGGGCAAAAAAAGCGCAAGTTCGGAGTTTTTTTTCTTTTTGGGTGTACTTACATACATGCATACACGGATATATACACAATCTGATCTGTTTGCATTGATGTCTGAATGAGATTAAATGGAACGAATGAATATGATTATGATTTCACAAAAAGGACCTAACTGTCCAGGAAGGAAATTTTTTCCTGCTCTCTCTCTTTCTCTCTCTCTTCTTTTTTTTTTGGTCTTCGGTTGTTTGGTGCTTATTGATAAGCTAGCTGGATGAATGAAGAATGAATGAATGATTAATGGGAATATATACATACATATACATCCATACCTATAATTGTCAGGCACCTGCGTAAGAAAGAAAGAGAAAACAAAATCTAGGGATGTACCATGGTATATTGAAGTGAATAAAATAAAATATCCCGACGCGCGTGTCTGGATGGTGCGCGAAATAAAAAAAGAACTCCCACCAGCCAAGCAAGTAATACTGGCAGTTTTAGGTAAATAAAAGCAAATTATTTCCCTGTTGAAGAAAAAAAATCTTGGGCAAAGTCAAGCAAGCTGCAGGCTGAGGCTGGCTACAGAATAGGAATCCCACAGCATCGGATCCGCGTCCCGTCAACTCGCGCTTCCCGACCCCACCACAGACGCAGCAGTTCTTCGACAAAGACGCGGTCGGCCGTGCTCCAGGCATCCAGACCCATTTGTGTCATGTCGGATGCTGTGATCAAGACCGGTGCTTTTGATTCTTCACCTTCTTGGCGCTGTGAGTCTGCCGCGTTGCGACCTGATGATCCAAGTAGCGGCTCGTTCGCATCATCTTCCTGGTATGATGAGCCTGCTGGGGCTGTTTCTGCACCATCATCGTCATCTGCATCCGCATCTGCATCTGCATCATTATCATCAGGGTCATCTCGGTATGCTTCTGCCGAGTCGTTGCCGTCCTTAGCATCTTGGCGTGCCACAGCGTCAGAAAGTGTGGTGAAGATGAGCGTGGTCAGACGACGGAAATATGCTATTAAGGCTATTTCTTGTGGCTGATTGTTCTCTTCCGAATATACACTCTGATGAGATATGTTGCCTGTGGGCGAATCCACACTGGCTAGGAGGCTCGTGTCCTGCTCGGTCTGTTCCTCTTCTTCTTCCGAAATGCCGGTGCGCTTTTCTCCCGCTGATGCCCACCACATGAAGGATGTATAGGCCAGTCGGGGCCATGACACTGGTTCAACAATTGAAGCGGACGAGAAGGTAGACGCCGCATCCGTGTTATCGTCATGAGGTCCGGTTGGTGGGACATCGTTGCGGGGAAGTCGACGAAGGCCCTCTCTCAGCGTTACGAAGCGACGCGCATCTCGCTGCGTTGCCTTCAACGGCGTCTGTTTCGAGGGCTTCTGTGCCTCTGCAGGTGCATCCAAGACAGAAATCTTGGGATACACCTTCTGCGCCGCATTCTTAGAATACGAGGGAGGTAGAGTAATCAAAATATCGTAAAGTTCGGATTTCATGGTTAGAACATTGTCTGTCGTGCAAGCGATCCAGCTTGGCTGGACCTCTGATCCCGCTCCTTGTTTCGCAAAAGTGGAAAGGAAGGGTATATCATGGACACCGACATTGAAGAGAGGACGAGGTCGAAGAGGTGGAATTCCTTCCGGACGGAGCAGTGGAAGAAGTGACTGCGGTAATGAAGACAGCACAGAGAGATCATATACTTGGAATCGTCAGAACAACAGACACTGAGAAAATCAAGTCCATATCAATTCAAAAGGAAGAAAACATACCATAATCACAGCATGTCTGGACTGGAGCCTCGGTCACAAACAGAATCCGCTTGCGCAGCAAGGAGGCTCTGTATAATGGGAATACCAGAGGCCCAAAAGCATCTATAAAATCGGGAAGCGATAGAGCCGGATGGAATGGTGCCAGGACCGGCCTGGCAGTTTCCAATGCTGTCGCCTCACTGCTAGTACGGCCCCGTCGCTGGGTATCCGGACGATCTCCGTTTGATTTTGGTCGCAAGATTGCTGGAGAGTCGGGCGGAGATTCTGTGAGTGTTCTGGCTTCATCCTCCAGGATGTGGTGCTTCTCCCAGTAGTCGACCAGGGGCTGCGTATCGGACACATCCTCGGCACACTTCCTGCAAGCAAGACCTTATCAGCTCATAAACCTAGACTTCCATGCCTGGTATACCAACTTTGCTAGTTCCTTGAGGCCTGCTGCGTGTCTCCAGCTCTTGCCTAGTCTCCCGTAGCTCAAAGGCACCAGGACACCGACAGCCAGCATCAATGCATTGCGCTCTGCCTCCTCCGCCGGCTGATTGACGAATGCGCTGATCCCCGCATACTGTTCGTGAACGAAATACCTAGCAGCAGCATCGCTCTTAGCATCATTTTGAAAGAGTATTTTGGCCTACACGTACACAAGATCATCCGTCACATTGTGCAGTCCTGACGGGAGCGATTTGTATTCGACGGCGCCTTCGAGTTCCACTGCGCACCCCGCATATCAGCGCAACCGAAGAGAACGTAATCGCCAATCAACAATCACATACCTCCGGGCAGCGAATTTTTCCAAGCAATGACATATCTGTGTGAATTGGCACGGTCAGAGACGAGTACTTGTACGAGGCGAAAAGGGGCAGGATGACGAGGTAGTTGCTTACCCGGTCTTGATGTCGAAACGGATCAGGAACAGGGCCGCGATGCCCGGGGGCGACTCCAGCAGAGAGGCCTGGGACAGATCGAGCCTCAGAGAGGTCCTGCGGCTTGCTTGTGAAGCCATTGCCGATATCCAGGTGCGGCAGGGGAGCTGATGAGCTCCATGAAGTGCACTTGATAGCTGGGCGGTCCGATCTGATGGATCGGGTGATGCCATCATCGGCGGGCCTTTGCCTGGCCTGTGCCAAGCAATCCACTAAGGTAGTTCCCGCTAACCAACATGGAACTTCGATTGCCCACGAAGGTATGTAGATAGGCACTTTGTTTGTTGCTTTATTAACTTTGATAATACAGAAAATTCTACTCGATCTTATCTAGGGAAGATAACTGTTCACGTGGTACGTCTTGGATTCTCGCAGCAATTGCCGTATAATTTCCTGCAATCCAGTGTTCTGTTGATCAAAAGAATCAGATCTATGAAGATGAGCGCAGCAGATACACCTCAGCCTCATCCCTACTACCCAATTGGAGTAGAAATTGCCGGTTACATTGCCAATGAGAGCTCTGTCTTCGTCCTTGCTATCTGCTTCTCCTTGGGCTTAGCGGCTATTCTCGGCCTTATACTCGCCAGTGCCACGTACTTGCGCCCGTCAATGTCAAAAGCAGACAAGCTTGCCATACTGTGGTTTGCTCTATGTAAATATCTCGTGGATTTCCTCTTCCAGAAGAGTGTCTGTGCTGATAACCATGCGAATGCAGCGGGAACCCTCCATTGCTTTTTCGAAGCGTACTTTGTCTCCCATCACTCGGCCATGGGGCCTGCTCAGGATATCCTTGGGCAGTTGTGGAAGGAGTACGCGTTGTCTGATTCGCGATATCTCATTTCGGATCCATTCGTGGTGAGCATTGAAACCATAACTGTGGTGCGTTTGAAGACCCGTCTTTTCTCCTGTCGTAGACTCACGACTGGCTGGAGATCCGGCTAATAGATTTATGTCTTTGGAATGGCCAGACTGTTTGGGGGCCCCTGTGCTTCGTTCTGGCGTACATGATTGCTGCGCAACATCCTCTACGGCATGCTTTGCAAGTCATTATTTGCGTAGCCCATCTTTATGGGGATGCGTTGTACTACGCCACCAGTCTCTTCAACCATTACGTCAACGGTGTGTCGTACTGTCGGCCTGAGGCACTCTACTTCTGGGGATACTTCTTTTTCATGAATTTTATCTGGATTGTTGTGCCGGCATGTAAGTGTTTCCGAAGCCTTCGTCTTTATGTTTTAGCCTGCTAAGGTATGGGTTCTAGCCTATCTGTATGAGAGTCTCACCGCAATTTCGAACGCATTCCGTGCCCTAGACCGAACAGCGGGTCGACAGAAGTTTGAGTGAGCCCTTGAACAAACAGAGTCCGGCAGCAAGCTGTTTCACTCCCGGAGTGGAACTGTGTGTCGATATCCGTTATTGCTCTTATTTAATTGGGAAGAAGAAGTCGAATTCCTCTTCCATTGATCTTTTCTATTTTTTCTCTATCGATTTATAAATTTATTTGGGTATAGGCCTTTCAATATTGGAGTTGTGATGAACTTCAGGGCTTCAAATTATACAGGAAGCAGGAGCGTACTAAACTTCACGATGGATTGCTGGCAGGGAGCCTATGGCATACTTCTGATTGGAGATGGCATTCCATAAGGCAGTCCTGTGTCTTACCCAGATAGGCAACTGGCCTCATGCGGGCGACCGTTTTCTGGGATGACCTGAGCTGTCAGACCCTATTCTGGCCTCAGGAAGACAAACCTGATCATGATGACTGGGCGGAATGAGCGGCATACATCCGATGCTGCGATGGATAGCTTTTAGCGCCCACAAGAGCAAGAGCCTGTCTGCTTCTCTGTTTATTTCTTGCTAGAGAAGACCGAGCCAAGCGGCGGTTATTGGGCACGGGGACTGCATGCAGAGGACAGTGAAGCAGGGCAGAGGATGCCCAGTTCCACCGGCGACTCCACGTCGATGCGCAAGCGGACTGCCACCTCGCCAGGTCCACTCTGCAGTGGGACCTGTTCTCCACTGGGCGAAGTCATTGTCAAACATGCAGCAAGGAGAATCCGCGCTTCCTGGCCGCGATTGACTTACGACGTTGATATCTATTTTTTTTTCGCGCAGAATGGCGAACCAACACTCGTGCGGTAGTAATAAGTGCTTGTCGATGTAACGAAAGATCGGGAGCGCGGCGATATGATAGCTATAACCAGACGATCCTGACGGGGCTCTGATCGGTTACCCGGGCAGCCGCCGGGTCGGGCCCGATTCCGCTGGCGATCCTGTTATTCGCCGCCCAGCTCGCTCGGCGGGCCGCTGCCCTGTGCCGCATCATTAATATGCACTGCATGCTGGCCGCCGCATTCATCGTGTTTTCTTCAGGACGAGATCTCCAGTTGTCTGCGGTCGGACTCGGATGTCTTCACAGCGTGACAATTCGTGTCGCCTCTCCAGAGTAGGCATGTTTTGTACAGGGCGCACTCGGTGGTGAGTTCATCGCGATACTCAGCTGACATAAGTGGCCCCTCCAGAAGTAAACACATGACGAAACACATGACAAGGCCACGCTCTCTTGCTTACGCCACGCTGTCCCCTCAAAACCACTTCCCAGGTCCCAGCATGTTTTTGGTGGTGGATAAATCTCTCTAACGACTCTGACTACAGATCCCAATGTCCTCTCCTGCGAGCCCGCGTCGAAATCCTCCTGCTCGGGGATCCACCAAGTCCACCCCGGCGAAGACGAAGCCCCTAGACATTGGGAAGCCCCTTGGCATCTATGATACCGCCTCTGTTCGCGAGAAGGTCCGGCTATGGCAACAGAAGGGAGGCGGTGTAGTCACCGCCAACGACATATATGTCGAGGATGATGGAGATGAGGGGAACTCATCCTCCCATGACAAGTCCGGAAAGGATCCCGAACCCCGCCGACAGGCCACGCATGTTGAGGGTACCAACACGCGGAAAAGAAGCAGCAGCACCCCGAGGAAGCGCGTGGTGAGTGACGAGCATTGGCGAAAAGAGCGCAGTCCGCCCAGGACTCCCCCGGCCAAGGTCCCTCCACCGAAGCGCATCACCGTCTACAAGGTCAATGATCACTTCAACAACACCTCTTCTTCTACCTCCTCCGCTGCCGAGAAGAAGGACGCCAGAAAAGATGAAGGACCCCGTCCAGCCATATTCTCCCAACTTGCAGAGGATGGAATCAATGTCTATCCCACACCGTCGGCTCGGAGGCGGCCGAGAACCCCAAAGACCGCAAAGGAGAAAGCCAGTCCTAATGAGAATTCCAACGTCGAAAGAGATAATAAAAAGAATGGATCGGCATCGGTAGCCTCATCATCCTCACCGCCTTCTAAGGCAGCTTCTGCCAAGCAGCCCGAAGAGAGTCAAGCCGATGTGACAGGGGGTATGAGGCGCGCAACTCCACCACCGAAAGATGATGACGGCTGGGCAGCGAGTGAGGCGGACTTCTCGGAGCTGTCTCGAAGGAGACGGCGGGGACACACTGAGTCGCGGAGTGTTCGAAAGCCTCCCAAGGGAGGCATTTTTGGGCATATGCTGGATGAGTCCAAAAAGATGTTCGCGAAGCCTGCTCCTCCCCCTGCTCCAGCCGACCGTGGCGATAAGATCACGGCTTGGTTGTCTTCCACTCCCGATCCTTTTATGGAGAACAATGATGACACATCTACCGTCGAGACGCCTGCACCCTTGAGCTCGAGATCGAAGACAACACGGCATTCTCCCCGACATTCGCCTCGACATTCGCCCCGACATTCATCGGGATCCAGAGCTGCAGAAGATCTCAGCGAACACTCAGATGGTTGGCACGGCAGCGGCCCTCAAAGGAGGAAAAGCGTTAGAGACAGCACTGCAAGGCGTCGATCACATGATTCTGCTGCAGCTGGTGATAGAAGACTGTCGCGGTCTCCATCTCCCTTATCGGAGGAGGGTGCCAAATCCAGCGACAATAGAAAGGACAAGGAGCAGGAGCAGCCTTCACAATCCCATTTGAAAAGAACAGGAACACATAAGCGTGCCAAATCGTCCCCAGAGAAACAGCCCCTTACGCCAACTAGACATCGAGTGGAGGAAATCCTAGTATCAGAGTGCGAGTTCCCTCCCCCCTCCTCCGAGGGTTCAGAGGTCTCTGCCAGTGACGCGTCTTTCCCACTAAGGCTGAAACGGCCTTTCCCAAGCACTGGAATGCATCGACTCTCTACTATCGCATCGGAGGAAACGCTGAGTACAAAGGATGAGAAACAGTCATTAAGCAGCAAACGAGAGGAATCATCCAATATTCAAGCTTCCACCTCCAAGCCTGATGATGGGGCGCCTTCCGAAGCAGAAGAGCGAGATCGGGTTGATCCCAACTCGCTTCCTGGCGAGGCTCCTGGACTCAAGCGGCGATTGACGAAACACTCCGATCTGATGTCGGCTTTATCCAACCCTAATTCTGGCAGAAAAAGCATCCGGTCAGCCAGGAGAGTCAGAAGTAATAGAAGTCGTTTAGAAAGTGCAACAATTAGCGACTTGATGCAGCAACTCTCCGCTGATGAGACGAAATACATGCGTGAACTCAGAACTTTAGTCGGAGGTGTTATCCCCGTGCTGCTGACCTGCGTTCTTTCCCGATCTGATTCTGCTATTGCTGCAGGCCTCTTTCGGCCCTCATTGGATCCTAAAGATGATATCAACTTTACCAGACCCATTGTGGACATGGGCGTTGCCCTCGAGCGTCTCAAAACGCTGCATAAGCGAATCCCCTTGGATGACTCGGATGCCCTGCTAACCTGGGCCCAAGGGGCGCTGAGAGTCTATCGAGACTATCTTAAGGCCTGGAGAATGGGCTTCCAAGATGTGGTTGTCAACCTAGCTCCTCCAGATGAAAGTGAGACAGCGGCTGCTGAGACGCAAAGTCTGGACCAAGGGATGGCGAGAGACGAAAACGGGGACATCGTCGACAGTAACGGCGAAAAGGTGGACGTCGCATACCTGCTCAAGAGACCTCTGGTCCGCTTGAAATACCTTTCAAGGACCTTTAAAGGACTGGACATGTTGGCACATTCCCCGAAGACAGAGGAAATTGCGGTCGCCTACCAAGAACTGGTAGAGCAAGCCCGCCGTCGTGCACGTGAGGAACGAGCGAGGCTCGAGGACGAGGCGGCTGCGCGTATCGATCCCACGCGTGCTCGGGACCCAGCGACGCTGGCTGTGCTCACCGGTGTGTCAATCGACCAGACCCGACGGGTGCTTGCTCGTGACTTTTTCAATCTGTCGTTGTACCATTCGAGCGGCCAGATGGTCGACTGTCGAGCAGAGCTACTACTCAGAGATAATGCCCCTGGTGCAGGGCCCGGCGGTGATCTTTTGATCTGTGAAATCGACAAGGTAGATCGCTGGCTGCTATTCCCGCCAATAGAAACCGACTCTGTGTCCGCACGAAGCGGCGATGAGAAGGGAGAAATAGTGGTTATGATACGTGGCCAGTCCGGGGAGGATAGAAAATGGCAGGAATTGCTGTCGCTCAAAATCGACGATGAAGCCATCGCGCTTGAATGGGTGCAAATGCTGGGACAGGACCCTATTCCACCGGCTATAAACAGAACACAAAGCTTCATCAATCGTTTGAAGGACCACCAAAGAGAATCCATTGGTCAAAAGGACACCGTGCAGTCATCAGCGTCAAATAAGCCTCAAGAACCGAGCCCCAATGAGGTTGATGTACCTATAGGAGAGCAGGCAAGCGTAGTCAGTCGTGCTGGGAGAAGCTCCACGTCACACGAGGGGCAAAGTTCTGGACCAAGCATGCTAAGCCTGTCTTCTGCTGGCGCGTCTCGCAGTTCCTTGGTTTCTGCCATCACAAGGGAGTCCGACTATGCCTCAATCGGGCCAGAATCGTCTGCTAAGTCTCCGTCCCATGCTTGTACTTCTGGACCACCTCCCAGAGAGCCTGACGACGACGTGATTATACCGCTTGGTGAAAAGGCTTCGCCGGGCCTGAAGAGATCTAAGGCCAAGAGACGCTCCCGACATGCAGGAGACCTTTCTCCTGTTGGCAGTCAAACAAAGAGTTCCCCTATTCCTGATCGAGAGGCTCCATCGCCGACAACTCCAAGGTCTGATCGCGACCATGATGAAACGAAGCGGATACCTCAGTCCCAGCATGGGCGATCTCCAAACAATCGTCCTCCAAGAGATCAGACCCCTGAGGAGGCACAGGAGAAGCCCGGCTACCACCAGCGTGTGTCTTCTGTCCCCTCAATGGACCTGCCAACTATCAAAAAGATCAGAAAAGGTAGCCAGAACAATGCGCCTCTACATACTGATGCCGATGAAGAGGATTGGCCGGATTCCAAGTCGCCATCTGGTCACTCAAAAGAGGAGGATGGGCCAGAAACTCCTCCAGTCCCACCTCCCCATCGATCTCCCAGCCCAGCATACTTGAAGCAGCAGAACATTCCAATTCTCAGTCCAACTTTTGGTCGACTGAAGAGGAGATCTTCGTCTCCGTTGAAACACGAATATGAACCTTCGACCCCCTCCGAGTCGTCTTCCGACTCCGATACGTCTACTGTGCGCCATTATGACATGGAGTCGTCGTCGTCTTCGGAAACATCTGAAGACGAATTGGGGGAGGAGGATGATGTGCCAACGCCCCTTCCTTCCGCTGAGACCGACCAGCTTCCAAAGCCTTCCCCGCCGGCTTCTCTCCCGACTCTCGATAGTGACTCCTTGTCTCCATCAAATTCCGTGTCTCAAGGGCCTTATCGTACTGTTCCTCCCCAGCCGTCGAAGTCGTCCAAGGCTATTGCTTCGATATTTTCATGGTCTGAAAAAGGAAACTGGGAGAGCCTCTATCCGGATGAGTGCAGAATCGTCGTCAGCCCTGGACTCATTGAGGCGTATGAGATGACTGCTGGGTCGCAGTCGTCTGGGCAGCAAGCGGATGGCAATGACGATGACGGTGATGATGCGCGCAAAGAGCAGCCTCTTATCGCTCTGGAACTTACGCCATTGGTCCCAATTCGGCGGGGAACGGCGATCGATATCAGCATCCGTTCACCTCCAACCGAAAGATCGAAGATCAAGTCAAGCAACAATATTATGTTTCGATCGCGCAATATGGAAGAGTGCGAGGTTTTGTACGGTCTAATCAACCAGGCACGCATCAACAACCCGACATACATCGCTCTCCAAAACGCCCGAGGACCATATGCAGGCCAACCACCGTCGCTTGAGCGGCACAATTCAACGCATTCTGAGAAGAGAACTAGCTGGTTTGGCTTTCCTAGACGGAAAAACAGTTACCGAGCACCCAGCAAGCGTGAACAGTCGGTAGGAGTTGCATCGGAGAGTAGTGTGGGGACCATGAGCAGTGCATTTTCGGCCCTGAAACGGTTTGGCGCTGGCAAGATGTTCAGCATTGCCCGATCTACCATCACGTCTCGGACAGGGGGAAGTCGTGATGGGAGCCTTTATTCGAGTTCTCTCGGTTCTGGGTCCCGTTCTGTCGGAGGAGCCTTTGCGGAAGCTATCAAGGGTGCGGACGGGATTGGCTTGTCCAATGCGAAGATCCGGCTTTATGTCCGTGAAAGTGTGTCGAAATGGCGTGATCTGGGAGCAGCTCGATTGACCATCATGCCTGCGACGCCAAGATCCTCTCGCCCTGGCACAGCGGGGAGCGTTGCTGCTCCTGCTGATGCCAATGCCAATGCCGCAGCAGGTGAAACAGGGGAGGGTGATGCACCAGTGGCAGAGGCCGCCGCTACTCCGGCCGCTGCATCACCACGTCGTGTCGCTATACCACAGGAAAAACGGATTCTGATCCGGGGAAAGACGCGGGGAGAGGTCTTGCTCGATGCTACTCTGGGCGAGAGCTCATTTGAGCGCGTGGCCAGAACGGGCATTGCAGTCTCGGTCTGGGAAGAGAATGAAGGCGGTGCAGTCAGCAAGGAGGGCGGTGTCACCGGCGGCTCGTTCCGAGTATATATGATCCAGATGAAGAGCGAGGCCGAGGCAGCTTATACGTTTTCACTGGTAGGAAAGCTGCGGTATTAACTTGCCTATCATGTTGGAATGTAATCCACTGCATTGGTGGTGTTTTGCAATATATCTAGTCTACATTTTCGATGATTGTGGAGACTTCTCTATTTGCCTTTTTTTGTTCATTTTTTGGAACTATTTCCCCCCCCCCCCAACTATCCCCTCATGCCTTCATGCCTTCATGTCTTCATGTCCTCATGTTATGTCTCATGTCATGTCTTTATGTCATGTCTCATGCCCTGTCTACGACATTTGACGTACGTATGTATGTAGTTTTGGCCGCTCAAGTCTCCCCTTCACCCTTCATACTTCAAGCTTTATACCAATTTTATACCAATTTACGTGTTGATAGATGGAGGAGGTAGGTAGAAGAAGATTGCATTGTTGAGTTGAGTTGCATTTTCCATTTTTCCATTTTCCAGTTCATTTCCATCCATCCCTCTCTCATCGTATCTATCTATCTATCCGTCATCGTCATCCATGGTCACGACTTGTCTAGCTTGTGTAGTTAGCTAGCTAGCTAGCTGGTGCAGTTCGTTCGTATTTATGTCTAAATATTAAATATATGTATATGTAAGGGTAAGAAAGAAGGTGGTAAAGAATAAATAGATAGTACTGGAGTGTTTCAGGAATTAATCAGTTCAACTGATTGACTAGTCAGTCAGTCAGTCAGTTAGTCAGTCGTTCGTTAATGCTCATTGTATTCATTGCTGTATACCTATCTATCTGTCTATCGAGTAGCCGTAGAGAAATGTTAAATGAATCCATCCATGCAATTACTTCCTGACGAACCCTGTCCCTGTCCCTGACCCTGACCCTGACCCTGATCATGGCTATGCTATAACCGTACGAGATCGATAGTATCATATGGATATATGCAGTGGTTATTATCATGATTATAGTGTATACACATAAATGCAAAAAAAAAGGATGGTGAGGATCTAGTCTGTTCCTACTACCTTGCGTAAGTAGGAAGGCGGGTAGAGATTTCTTATTTCTTCTCAGCAGGAGCATCAGCATCAGCAGCAGGAAACGCCGTCTTCTCAAAGATGAACCCCACGCCATGATCCTCCTCCCTCAAGAGAGAAAGGAGCACCGGATCGCGGATCTGGCTGGCTAGATCCGTGCCCTCCTCCCCATGGTCGTCTGCACCAAAGGCGGAAGGGTCGATGTGCGAGTATTCGGAGAGGAATTGCTGCATCCTGGCTTGGTCGCTGTTCTTCTTCTTCCTCCCACGCGGGTTCTTTGTGTCTTTTTTCTTGTTCTTGTCCTTGGTCTTGTTGCTCTGACGTCGCTGGAGAGGATGGGAGCCTCGTCGGATTTGGGCCTCTTGCGCGTCGATGTCTAGTTGTGATACTTTGATGAGAGTTGGGAGGTCTGGTAGATCGATGTCTTCTTCATCGTCTTCATCATCAGTCTCCTCCTCGTCTTCTGCTGAAGAACAGCTGCTGCTGGATTTATCGTCGGAATCTGTGGAGACTGGACGATCACCTCCGTCGGTGGATGGTGTCCCCCGCCCGCCGCAGTTACAGCACAGAAGATCATGTGTCTGGCATCCTTCGCCCTCATACAGTCGAAATAGGTCCTTGAGCTCCTCCCGCGAGAACTGTGCCATGCCGCCTTTCTGTTCCATGACGCTGTCCGCCAGCCCGATTTTGGTCACTTGTCTCTGCCAGATCTTCTCCTCCAGCCCGCCTTTCAGCATGATGCGATATATCCAGCAGTGGCGTGTTTGTCCGTCTCGATGGATCCGCGCCATGGCCTGCATGTCCGTCGCCGGATTCCAATCGACGTCGAAAAGGACGAGGCGGCTGGCCCCAATCAGATTCAGGCCTGTGCCTCCGGCCTTTGCGGAGAGTAGAAACGCAAAGCAGGTACTCGCGGGACTGCGATTGAAGTCGTCAACGAGCGACTGCCGTTTCGAGGACGGCGTGGTGCCGTCCAGACGCAGGAACGGGAGCGAAAGCGACGTGAGCAGCGTGGCGAGAAGGTTCAATGTCGAGGTATAGTTGGAGACCAGCACGATCTTTTCCGACGTGGTTGTGCGCAGATTATGGAGGAGTTGGTCGAGTACCCTCAATTTCCCGCTCGAGGAAGGGGAGAAATGACGCAGAAGATTCGGTGGCAGCGTAGACAGCAGCGCGGAAACCGTAGCATTCGGTGTTTCGTCTTCCGTCTTCGCAGTGAGCAACGATGGGCTGTTACATAATTTCTTGAGAATAGTAATGAGATGGAATGCACCCTCGGTGTTACCAAGAGCGCTTTGAAAGATGGGCGACGCGAGGACGTGACGGTAGATGCTTGCTTGTATCGCCGTAGGTTCGCACAGGAGCACATACTCCGTTTTTGGCGGCAGGTATTTGGACAGGATATCCGCCGTCCTGCGTAGCATGAACATGGACGTGAGATTTCTGAGCTCCTCACTCCTCGCCTCTCCTTTCTCAATCTCTCTTTTTGTTGCCTCGGGCTGCCTACTCCTCATAATAGGCCCCTCGAATTCTTTCATGAAGTTCTTGTATGTACCCAGAATCCCAGGATTGACCAGGTCGACCGCCGCGAAGAATTCACTCAGATCATTCTGAATCGGAGTGCCAGAGAGGATGATCCTCTTCGTGGTGTTGAGCGCTTGAATGGCCTGGCCGCTCTTGTTCTGTAGTGTCTTTAGTCTGTGGCCTTCATCTGCAATGACGATATCGACCCCGGCACCTTTGATGAGCCCTTCCTGGACGGTTCGCAGCTTTTCGTACCCGACGATCATAACATTATAGGCTTTGCCCATAGTAAAGTCCGTCAGTCGTTTCCTCTTGTCATCGAAGACGAACACGCCTATCCGTTCATTTCCCAGCCATTTGCGGAATTCTTTTCTCCAGTTGTTGATGAGGGTTACTGGGCAAACAATCAACGCCTTCTTGACGACTGGGGGCTCTTCGTAGATCGGATTTTGTTTGAGCAATGTCCACAAGAGTGTGATTGTTTGCAGGGTCTTCCCCAGACCCATCTCGTCCGCTAGGATTGCTCCTTCACCATTGTAATCCCTTAACCCCATGACACACTCGTAAAGAAATTTGACACCCTCCCGTTGGTGTTCGCGGAGGTGTTTGGTAAGGATGGGGTCCACGACGACATCAACAATCGTCTTTCCCTTTGGAACGACATCCGGCCGTTTCATGACCAAGGCGCCCGGCGCATTTGGATCATGACGGGGAATAGGCTGTGCTGCCGGTTTTGCGGAAGAAACTGTGCTCTCTTTCACCGGGTTCTTGAAAGCGTTGCCCAATGCTGCGCTTCTTGGAGCGGCAACATTGAGATTTTTCACGAAGGCATCTTTTTCACTGTCATTCCGAGAGCTTGTCCGACTCAATGGCTTCTTTGCGCCTTCAGTTAGCGTCGCGGAGACTTTCGGCAGCTTTGATGCTTGAGTAGGGACAACAGAGGCTTGTGTCTTCTCACGAGACGCGAGAGGAGACGTCAGGGTTTTCTTTGCCCCTCCCAGAAAAGATCGACCAGACAAGTACTCTTCTTTCGACATGGCGGATTGCACCTCGACATCTTTTCCCCCAATCGTCAAAGTTGCTCCAGGTTCCAGAGTCGAGTTGATCATTATGCGCCCCATGTCTCGGCCTGATACATCCTGAAGATAGCCGTATCCTCCACGGATGGAGAGAATGCCATCGCCATCCCAGGTTTTGTGTTTCTTAGTCGTGAATTTTCGCCTAAGATACGGTAGAAGGGGAATGGTTAATGTCTGAGTAAAGGCATCGAATAGAAAAGGCAACTAACCAGAGAACATTATAATAAGCCTCCACTTCCTGAGTAGAGCCATTATTATTTTCCGTGTTCGCAGAGTTGCTGGCATCGTCTACGGACGGAGCCGCCTTTCCAGTCAAGTTCTTCACCTGGATCAACGGCTTGCGGTACGCAAGCTGTGGCTTCGGCTTATCCTTAGTGCTCTTGCTCTCGACCACAGAAGTGGATGTCTTCTCATCTTTTGCGGACTGATCGTCGTCCTCACTCAACCGCGGTCGTTTCGACGGGTGAGGGTTTCCACTATCTCCAGTTATCGGTGTTGAAGATTCCGCTGGAGGAGGGGGCTTTCTTATCAGCGGAGGACGAAAAGGCTTGAAAACCATGGCGGCCAGCCGATGATTTTCAATAATGCCTCGTTATGGACCGGAGACACTTCGACTGTTCCATCCTGTTGAGATAAGCTGACACGTGCTCTTTGCCAAGGCCATCCGCGACGCGAGGGAAACGCGAACCCACGTGATCACGCTTGATTATTACCGACTTCGAACGAACATCTGGTGTTTCTGTGATTTTTATTGCATTGTACATACAATTGAATTGAACAGCAAGAATGAGTGTTGTATCTACGAAAGAATGTAAACAGAGTGTGTTTCCAGATCAGTCAGCTGAGATTGTGGCGCATTAAAATCCCATTACAATTAGGATCATGTATCGAGGCTGTTACCCCATGTTGACAACAGATATACTACATGTGCATATATATCCAAGAAATGAAACATATTTGAACATGACGAAAACATGGGGAACTCCAGTCTCTTTATAGACCTCACAAGCCTTTAACGACTCGCTCCGCTCGTCTAGGCTTGAAGGGGAAGACTATCTAGGCTTACTAATGCCTATAATGCTCGGGACCTTCGGCCCTCCGCCAGCCTATAATATATGTAAGCCTTTATAAAACCTCTGAGGAAGCCCATAAGAGAGCCATTATGAAGCCCATATAAGCTAATATGAAGCCTAGTATACTTAAGTGCTTATACCTAAATGCTCCGGACCTTCGGCCCTCCGCATACCTTTAATGCAAGCCTATATAAAGCCTCTAGGGGTGCCAGCGTGAGGCCTCTAAGGGTGCCAATATGAAGCCCATAGGCCTATAGGGAGTCCCAGGGCCGTAGCCAACTGTAAGCAGACAGATGCTTACGTAAAAGTTTCAGGCACGTGATTTTTAAGCGGTTTTAACCAATCATGCAGCCGGAAATGTCTTAGTAAGCAACATTATCCGCGAATTCAACCAATCACACGTGCAGAAATTATTAGTAAGCAAAATTGTCCGCGAATTTACAATGTGGGGGATACACAAAGGTGGTAAAATATTGACATAACGATTGTCATTTCCAGTCACAGTGGTCGCCAAAACCAATGTTGGATTTACAACGAGATTCACTTTGCGTCTTCAGCGATTTTCCGATCGGTCAGTGGGATGACTTGCGGTCCTTGGTAGTGGCGCTGCCGGACGAACCACCAGGCGGCGATGAAAATGGTGAAACCGCCAGTGATCAAACTCGCGTAGTTCATGGATTGCGCATTGGTAGGAAGGGAAGCAGGGAAGCAGAAAATGACAATGAAAGCTAAGATGTAGATGCAACTCAGAATGTTAACGATGTAGCCGATTGGACCCTTCATCCAGAAGTATCCCGGTGTGATGAGCGAACGACGGTTCAGGACGTGAGGGAAGATGGCCGCAAAGTAAGAGAGGGTCGAGAGTTGGACATAGGAGCCAACGAAGGCGTTGAAAGCAGTGGTCGAGCCGACATAGATGCATGCAAGGACCGTGATGAGCAGGCCGCAGACCAGCGTTGCATTGAACGGATTGTGCATCTTGCTGTTGATGCGGCCAAGCCAGCCGCTGAAGGGGGTGGCATTGTCCCGCGCAAGCGTCCAGAGAGTTCGGCCGGCGGTGATGTAGCAGCCGATGCAGGTGATCAGAGTGGGCAGAAACGCAACGATCAACAAGCCGAGAGCACCCCCTCTCGTCCCGGTTGCTTGGCGGTAGATTTCAGCCAGAGGAAAACTAAACACACTGTTGACAACCTTATCGAGGTCCTGGATTGAGTAGAAGAGGGCGATCATGTAGAGGAAGCCCGTGATGAAACCGACAGTCATCTGAGCCAGTACAGCCTTAGGGATGTTCTTGCTGGGTCTACAGTTCAATTAGCCACCCCTACTTTCTTTCCTTTGCCAATAAATCGAAGTAAGGAGAGGTAAGTAGCTTACCTTGGGATTTCCTCTGCCAGATGAGAGGTCACATCCGGAGTGCCTACGCTATAGGCACCGTTGAGCATACCAGCGACAAACACAAAGCCCTGACTCGAATAGCCGGTGCTGTTGGACCAACTGCGCCAGACAAATTCATTCGAGGCATAGCCAACGCCATTGACATGGGGCATCACGGCGCAAACGATAATGGAGACGAACACACCGGCCAGAATGAGCACCATGCCCAGGTTCCCGATGTGCGGGAGGGCCCGGTTGGCAAAGAGAACGGTCGCGCAGCAGATCCACGTGCAGATGATGAAGCTCACGAACACGTGCCATGGATGGGGGGTGAAGTCGGGATGGAACAGAGCATACATGGAAACCGTTTGGTTTCCCAAGATTGCCGACATGGAGGCGGCCCCAAAGATCCACGCCAGGGTATTCCAGTACCCGGCAAACCATCCGCAGACCCGACCATACTTGCCCGCAGTGACAGTGGCCCAATGGTAGACTGGTGATAACTTAGTCCCCTTACGTTGAACGAGAGCGCGGAGCTTGAGACATACCACCACTAGCTGACGGGATGGCAGATGCCAGTTCAGCAATCGACGCGGCTACTAACCAGTAACAAACCGATACCGCGATGCTGGATTGACTGTGAGAGGAGGATTATGACTTGCAGTCAGGAGCAGGGAACATACAACTCGTAGATCACTCCCGCGGGTCCTCCATTGGCAATGCTGACCGTCTGAACCAGTTATCAGGGACCGAATTGCACACGAGCAAACGTCTCACGATGTATCGGGGCTGAACCTACCACACTGCCTCCTTGAGCGATCCAGGTGTTTCCCGTCGTGACTGCAATGGCACAGATGCTCAAGAGACTGAAGTTGCGCTCGAGCTCCTGGCGGTGACCTGAAGCGTTCACCAGCTCCCCCGAGGCCTTATCATCATCAAGCCCCGTTATTGCTTCTATTTTGTCCGCAGGAATATCCTCCGCCATCCTGGACCAGATCTCCAGCAGCCGCGCTCGGGATCCAAGGAGTAGCGACTGGTAAGGCCGGGAAAGAAGGGAACGGAAAAGGGAAAAAGAAGGAACAAACGTCAGAAAGGAATGAAGCCCGGGTCGGTCGACAGAAGCTATTAAAGAGCGTGAGAAAGCGTACGCCCTAAAGAAAGCGCCCACGAGGCGTAGCTGGTGCAACGTTAATAGTGACCCAGTCCTATCTCCTCCGTACCGTCACGTCAACCGGGGCACCAGATAGCAAGACGTAACGGCCGGGGCTATCTATGTCTGCACATACATGTCCCAGGCTTTTCCTGGGGTGGACGGAGGCGCATTGGGCAGGCTTGCCCTTATCAGAGGGGTTGCACTTTGGCCATGTCGATTGGCAGAGTCATGGTCGATGTTGTGGAGAGGCCCCGGAAACCATATCCCAGAGAAGCAACTGCAGCAGACACCAAACTCTCTCCCTCGGGGATCAGCCCGGGTGCATGCTGATGACAACGTCGCTCCAGCAGAGTCTACAGTCTAAATTCAAGAATCTTCCAAGGCGACGTTGATAACTACACCTCCCTAACAAGGCATGAGTCGGTGCGACAGACTGGCAGATTGACAGACAGCAGAGACCACCTATCGCCACTCACGTGACAGCGCACCGGGACAGCGAATATCCCCCGAATCTTATTACCTGCAACTATGACAAACCATGCTCAACAGGGTCAAAGGTCAGCTTCACGCAGCTTATCGAGGGGCTCCACCCCATCTGGCTCGGGGCTCTTCTGGGCTCATGCTGCCAAGAGGGTTTTGTTTGGCATTCTCCAGGACCAGTGCCACCGGGCGAGACCAATTGAAAGAACTCCGTACCACTGAACAGCAAGAAGCGACAAGAAGGGACATGCCCACCGTCTACATGTAGCGTTTGATCGCCCAGGAGGTCCTTACTCCGTCTTAGCGAGTTTGACGGCTAATTCATCACCCATCCTCTCAGGCATCCCACTTCGGTGGACCCCTCCAGTCGATCTGAATCTGATAATGGCCAGCCACATCAGGGTTGATCAGCCTCCAGGGCCTTGCTAAACCATGGCTCACATCAAATGTCCCACATAGTGATTTCCAACATTTCAGACCTGATGAGGACCTCTGCTACAGTCTCCAAGCTTCCTCTGGCCATGATTGGCGTTCACTAAAGCACACGCGACTCGAATGGGAAATGCTCTTCCCTTGGGCTTCCAGTCTTGGCAGAAATGGCATAGTGGGTTTTTCTCTCCAGAGCTTCTTGGGGTAGCGCTGATTAAGGTTTGCCCTAGCGAGCCGCGCTACCGATTGACGGCGGAGTATCAGACAAATGCCTCAATGTTAGATGGCTCCATACTACCTAACGAAATTATTGTCTCCATCTTTCAGCAGCAGTTGGCGTCGTTTCTGTTGACTGGCTGAGACTGGCAGCCAATCCATCTTTTCGAGCTCGTATACGGAGGATGAACTACGTCGAAATTGTTCATTGGTAGGACGAGTTATAGATCGGCTCAAGAATCCGGTCTGCTATTCTTGGATGACAGCACGTTATACCATAAATGTCGGCCCCAACAGCCGTATGGGATCCGTTGCTGTTCGATATTCTTTGGCTATACCAGACCGAATGGCGTCACGGAGTTTAATACTGGCATAAGTGGCGTGGCTTAGGAACCAGCAGAGGTCGGCGATTCTCCCGTGTCTAGGCATTTTAATGCCCAGTATTTTTGTGAAGAATTTGCTGCCGGCATCGGTAGGAGGTTTTTGAGTTCTTCGTTCCGCGGGACTACTGTGTGGATGGCAGTGCTAGCAAGGTTCGACTGCAAATAGTCGCCGGGAAGATCCCCGATATCGACACACCATTCATTGATTGATTGGCGTGCCGAGATCCTCTCCGGGGCACCTCGATATGAGGTATCGCGTGTGCTGGTCAGGGGCACGCGCATATACACTCAGAGCATGGACCAGTAACTTGAAATTATTCTTCCACTCACAGGCGATAGCCATGCTGCCACCCAAACCCTGCTGGGCAATTTTTAACCTTTGCCCTAAGATCAGTCCCATCAAGCCGACGAACCCGATAGATCGGCAAATAACTTCCTACCATGCTTGATGACGACACTCTGCACATAGACTGATATGTAACTATGTATACTTCCTTCTTCTCCTCTGTTTAGTTTCCCCCCATCCCGGACAGTCGAAGCAGACGTCGCCGAGCACTGTCTCAGGCGGTGAAATTGGCCGTCTGTCTGACTGCCGTTGATACCTGATTGATCGGAAGAAAAGATCAGCATCCCTGTTGGTGCACAAGACAAGTCACGATGGTGTTGAGCCCGGCTTTTGCGGAGAGTTTCAAGCGAGAGACATGGGCTTTGTACAGTATTGGAATTCTAGGAGCCGTGCTTCGATTGTGAGACAACCAATGCACCCGGTGTTTTCGAGCCGTGTTGACAAAGGGGAATTACAGTGTTGCAAGAATTCGACGACTCGGCATACGAAACCTCCAGACGGATGATTACTTGATGTGTTTCGGTGTGGTGTGGTACACGATCTTATGTGTCGCCCTCAATGAGGTCGCATCCGGAGGAGGATCGAATTTGATGACGCCCCAGGATATTGCGGCCTTGACGCCAGCAATCCACGCAGAGAGAGTGCGAGGGAGTAAATGGGTGTTCGTCTCCGAGCACGCCTTTATCCTGACCATCTGGAGTTTTAAGGCCTGCATGCTTGTGATCTATGCCCGCATCACGTAGGCTCCCCTCCTTCTCGTCAGCTTGGTTTCCCATAGAACGCTGACGTCTTTCATGCTTATGATGCAGAGATGGACTCCGGCAAAAACGTCTGGTCAATTATTGTGCTATCTACGTCGGCCTCGGGTTCGTCGGCACTGAGCTCGGCTTGTTCCTCACCTGCCTTCCGCTGTCCAACTACTGGGCTGTTCCAACTCCGAATCGTGAGTCGATCTGTCCAATTTGTTGCTCGCCTTCCTAGCTGACATCGGGCTTTCTTTCTTCATTCTTCAGCGCAATGCTCCACTTATCAACACTATGAGATCATCCAGGCCTGTTTCGCGATTACGGCCGATATCTTCATGTTGCTCGTCTCAATTCCGCTCATTCTCAAGATCCGCGTTCCTCTGAAGCAGAAATTGATATTAGTTCTTCTGTTCGGCATGGGGATCTTCGTCATCGTGGCCGCCGTGTTGACCAAGATTTACTGTCTCGTCCCGAGTCTGATTTCATACATCTACATGAACTGGTACTTCCGAGAGGCGACCGTTGCCATTCTGGTCACCAACCTGCCGCTGGTCTGGTCGCTCCTCCGCGACGTCTTCCCCGGTCTGAAGAGCTGGACGGGCGGTTCGAAAAAGACGTCTGATCGGTACCATACATACGGTGCCTGGAGTACTAAAGGGACCGGCCCTCGTAGTCAATACGGGCCAGGGAGCCGAGTGCGATCCACCTACGATATGCAGGACTTGGAGCAGATGCCTCAAAAGGAGTCGGGTTCCGTCAGTATGCGTCAGAGTGATGAACGCGGGGACATGAGCAGCGACGAGGGTTCTGCTCGCGCCCTCCGCATCCGACAAGAGATTACAGTGACGGTGGAACATGATAACCGAGAGTCGGGGGTGCCTTCACAACTGTGGGTATCGGAGGGGCACGCCACGCCTCGATCCAAGACGCCTTAGTAATGTGTTTATGCGTTATGTCTGTATAGTCATTTGCATGATTGTCTCTGACCCACAAAAGTTGTCTACGTGATGGATTAACGAGATGGATTTGCTGGTCCAAAAAATTCGCTGCTTACATTGTCTTCCGGTTTCTTTTCCTCCTTTGCCTTGTTGCTCGGCGTCGGCTGAACGGATGATGCGAAATCGGCGCGCAGATCTGAATGATGTGGACCTGACAGGGGCCCACAGCGTCTAGCGTCGCGCCATCGATTAGCCTCTCAGGGGTTAGGGCCGTAGGATCATTAGGATGGATCTTCAGACTCGGCTGATCCTACCTCCGTACAGACGTCGACTCGGCAAGGTTTGCCAAATGCCATCGTGGACATTGCGTCAACAGTGATGTTATCAATAAGAATTCAGATCTCAGGCCCTTCGAAATAAGAATATGATCTTGGCGCTGGTTTTAGGCTTTACTGGAAAGGTTCCGCATCCTCCCGATGGATGAGTTCTTCCAATCGACGATGGACAGTATGCCTACGTAGGCAACTAGTCACAGACTTACAGCGCGCCCTGCAAGGGACCGGGAAACTGTGGGGAGCTGGCCCCATCTCCACAAGTGCTGACATTATTACGGAGTAGGCCACAAATCGGCTCGTCTGGCGGTAAGCACTAGGCACCACGGAGAGGAACCGAGGCCGGGCTGAGGACCGGGGGATAAGGGATTGCGAGTTTGCCGGGGAAGATGGCCGAAACAAAACAAGCACAAAAGGAGATCAGAAGCATAGCTGCTTACGCAATTACTCGGTAGCGAGCCTACGATCCACCCGGCCAAAGTTCAATAGACCGATCACCAAAATCAGAAATGGTTAGTGCAACATTAGTGAGGATGGCATTGATTGACGATCTTTGTCAATTATCAGCCACTGGCCTCTCGAAATGCAGTCATGCCCTGCCCGATGGCTGCAGGGATCTGCAATCTTCTTCACGGAGGGCACCGGGACGATCATATCGCCATGTGTGAGGTAGATCTGGGACAGGGTCCATTCTAGAAGACATGCATGACCCAGATGACGTCGATGACTCTATACAGTACTCTATACTCCGTATACAGGATTCATCTTCCGCACCTGTCAAAGCGCATCCTACTCTGACGTCTCCGTCTTCCGCGCGGAGTACTCCGTGTTCCAACTTCCGGGGGGATATTGTCCTCGACTTGCATGGAGTACGGAGTGCTCATTCCACGGGACGGAACCGGTCTTCCTGAGCCGATGCGAATGTCTGGCCTTCATCGAGAGGACCTGGAGTAGCAAAGACCATGGATGCAAGTGGGCCTGTACCGGAGTCGGTACCGCAGAAGCAGGTCTGGATCAGGGACCACGGGCATCCTAAGATACCCAATCACGTTGACTACGAGTGATGTTGGAGTCGACAGCGTAAAGTCTAGATCTGTTGTCGTACCGAGTATTCTAGGAGTATTTTGAGTTTACGATATATTCCGGTCCACTTCGCCTACACAAGTGACAAGGGTATCCTCTCCGAAGAATCTTAAGCGTTTTATCTGTACACCACAGTAACTAAAACAAACTTTAGAAATTTCTTGCATCCTCTGTTCTAATTTTAGGTTTCATCATCTTAAGATGTCTTGTCGCATCTAACTAAGTGGAGAGAGGTTGCAATGTTATTCATAGCGTCCGTAGAAAAGAGAGACACCTTGCCTCAAGATACCCATCGCAAGATAGAGAGGAATTTTCTTCGCTTGAAAGCAACTACCTGTAGAGTCTTTTTCTTGTTTTTCTAACCACCTTCCCGATACAGATGTAGTGATGTTATCATGTTATCAACACTGCTCTGTATCTGTTATCGCCAAGAATATCAATTAATTATTACCCCGCAGTAAAGACCCCTCCAAGTTAGCCTAGGTAATAATACCTTCAACATCGACCTTTTTGGCAAGTAATATGTAATTCCATATCCTGTGTACTTGCTCAATCTTCATACTTCTCATCACATCAGACGTGTCACGTGAGTTTTGAATTGGTTCAATTCAATTCAATTCCAATAGAAAAAAAATATAAAGATGCCGTCTTCCTTTCTCGGCCTGGAGGGCCTGCATGTCTTTATCACTGGCGCGGCTGGGGGGATTGGCAGCCAGGCGGTGCGGGAGTTCCTAGGTTCGTTTGTTCGTTCGTTCCATTCCATTCTATTTCTTCTGCATACCTAATTAAATCGTCTTCGTTGGATTGAGTAATCTACGAGAATGAATTTACATAAATGCGTTTTTTTCGACCAAGTTTTTTTTTTCCCCATTTGTCTTGGTCTAAATCGCCAAATCGTGTTGACTAGACTGTACCTTAATAATCTCTCGTGTTTCGACTATCTTCTCACTGTCTATTATTGATGATCTCTCGAACAGCTCCTGACAACCCCAGACCAAGGATGCAAGGTCACCGCCCATGACCTCCGTCCCATCCAGCTGCAGGCCTCCTCCGATCCAGCCCGCCTGTACACCCTCACGGGCGACATCTCGGACGAAGAGTCGATCCAGTCCTGCATGGAACAGGCCCGGAAGCGGTTCGGGCCGATCAACATCCTCATCGCCAACGCTGGCATCACGGACGAGAGCAACGCCTACCCCATCTGGGACCTGCCGCTGGACGTGTGGGAGAAGACGTACCGCACCAACATCCGCGGCACTTTCCTGACCATCAAACACTTCCTGCGGTGTGCGCGCGCCGCGCAGGAGGCGCAAGGCGGGGCGGAGCTGGAGAACTTGGCCATCGTCGTGACCGGCAGCGAGACGGGCAAGTTCGGCCAGGCAGGCCATGCCGAATACGCGTCCGGCAAGGCCGGGCTGCAGTATGGGCTGGTGCGAGGGCTGAAGAATGAGATTGTGCGGTTGAACCGCAACGCGCGCATCAACGCTGTTGCGCCCGGATGGGTTGATACGCCGATGATTGAGGGCCGGTTGGACGATCCTAGAGAACTATGGGCCGAAGCGCAGGCTACGTAAGTGCTCCTATCAGAGGTTGTTTGTCTGTATGTATGTACTGACTGATATGCAGTGTCCCTCTCAGAAAGATCGCCAAACCAGAGGATGTCGCCCGTGCGATGGCCTTTTTGGCTTCTCACCGTGCGGCGGGCCATATCTCGGGGGAATGCCTCAGCGTGGACGGCGGCATGGAGGGCCGTTTGATCTGGAGAGAGAACGAAGTTGTCAAGACCTCTCCTGACAATGCCAGTAACAAGGACACATTGTCTGGAGGGCGCCCAGAGACCGGCTTGCAGACTATCCCCCGGTCAGTTCCCAGACCGACACGGAACAAGATCCGGGTGGCTATATCTATCGATTTGGACGCTGTTTCAGGATGGCTGGGGACGGGTAGGCTGCTATGTCACCTACTACAAGGATGCTTTTTCCTTGTCAATTAATTCATGCTGATCTGGATAATACAGGATACTCCCCCGAAAACATCCTCGCCGACTACTCCGCCGGGTTCTTCGCTGCCCGCGTCGGCGTCCCACGACTGCTGAAGATGCTGAAGAAAGTCGGCCTCGCCGACCGTGTAACCTGGTTCATCCCTGGCCACTCTGCGGAAAGCTTCCCCGACGAAGTGCGACAGGTGGTCGAGTCCGGGTGCGAGATCGGCCTGCACGGGTATGCCCACGAGGGGGCATACTCACTCACGGTCCAGCAGGAGCGCGACGTCTTGGAGAAGTGCATCGAGATCGCGACCCGACTCACGGGTAAAAAGCCGGTGGGATATCGGGCGCCGCTGTATCAGGTCCGGGAGTCGACGTTGGACTTGCTGGAGGAGTATGGGTTTGAGTATGGTGCGTCTGTCTACACTTCTCCAATAGGTATGACATTATTCTAATGTTGATGACATAGATGCGTCTCTCACCGACCACGACTGCCATCCCTTCTTCGCCCCGCGCCGCCCACCTCTACAGCCGATAGACTACAGCAAACCGGCCTCTAGCTGGATGCACCCGGTTCCCAGCAGCAGTAGCAGCAGCAGCAATCAGCACGACCGGCGCCCGCTAGTCGAAGTACCCTGCAACTGGTACATGGAAGACATGACACCAATGCAGTTCCTGCCGCACGTGCCCAACTCGCACGGGTACGTGGACGTGCGCGTGGTCGAGCAGCTCTGGCGCGACCGCTTCCTATGGATCCGCGACAACGAGACGGACGAAGAAGACGCCGTGTTTCCGATGCTCATGCACCCGGACACGTCCGGGATGGCGCACATCATCGGCATGGTAGAGCGCATGATCCGCTGGTTGCAGGAGTGGGAGGCGGCCGGTGAAGTGGTGTTTGCCAGACGGGCGAGATTGCAAGGTGGTGGAGGGAGAGGCATAGATAAGACGTAGACGAGCGGAGCGAGTCGTTGAAGGGTTGTATGTAAGTAAGTATTTACCTATATACTGTACATGTACTGTATGTACGTACCTCAGATTGACCGATAGAGATACGATCAGTAGATAGATAGATGTCCTTGATATGAATGAAAGATGAAAGAATGAATCAAAGTCTAGATATCAATCCTGTATATTTATATATACGCTAGTAACATTACTACAAGACCATATATACATATTCTTAGGTAGAGAAGGGGAAAATAAAGTGACTTGAATAAAAGAAAAACACTGTATAATCTTGTGAACTGTATATCTGTATGTATGTCTATATTACATGAATGCATGTGTACATAACATCATCAATCATCAATCAATAAACAAGCACAAGCAATAACAATCAATACAATCCCACCCAAACGCCATGCGTGCCATGCCATGCAAAAACAAAACCAAAACAAGAAAAGAGAACAAACAAAAGGCTTGTCTTTTCATAACTTCATCATATCAACAATCCTGGCCGCCAGTTTATATTTACTCGTATAGATCCATGTCGCCGTTATTCTCCTCAATCTCGGCGACTGCCTCCTCCGAATCGACCATGTCTTCGTCGTCCTCCATCTCGCTGTCCGTGTGGTTGGGCAGCACGTCGATCCGGCCGTCCTTCATGACGACCTTGGCCGTCTCGCCTTCCTTGATGGCTCCGCGCAGCAGCAGCACAGCCAGCCGGTTGAGCACCTCGCGCTCGATCAGCCGCGACAGTGGACGCGCGCCGTATGCGGGCGAGTAGCCGGCGTCGCCGAGGTAGTCTTTCACTTCGTCCGTGCATTCGATCTTGACGTCCTTGCCGTTCTGCTCCAGACGCCGCTGGATCTCGCCCAGCCGCAGGTCCACGATCTGCCGGATCTCGCGTTTCGTGAGCCGGTTGAAGATGACGATGCTCGAGATCCGGTTCAGGAACTCGGGCAGGAAGTAGTCGCGCAGCGCGCCCATGACCAGCTCGCGCGTCTGCGGCTCGATCCGGCCGTCCTTGGCCGTCGGGCGCGACAGGTATTCCGCGCCCAGGTTGGACGTCATGACCACGATGCAGTTCTTGGCGTCGACGATCCGGCCTTGGCCGTCGGTGATGCGTCCGTCGTCCATCAGCTGCAGCAACACCGTCAGCACCTCCTTCGCCGCCTTCTCGACTTCGTCAAACAGCAGGATCGAGAAGGGACGCCGCCGCAGGTTCTCTGTCAGCTGTCCACCGGCGTCGTGTCCAACGTAGCCTGGAGGAGCGCCGATCATGCGGCTCAGAGAGTGCCGCTCCTGGTATTCGGACATGTCGAACCGGATCATCGCCTTGGGGTCGTCGAACAGGAATTCCGCCAGCGCCTTGGTCAGCAGCGTCTTACCCGTGCCCGACGGCCCACAGAAGAGGAAGCTGGGAGGCGAGTTGGGGTTGGCCAGCCCGGAGCGTTGCAACCGGATCGCATTCGACACCGACTGCACAGCTTCCTTCTGACCCACGACGATCTTGCCCAGGTGCCTCTCCATGTGCAGGAGCTTGTCTTTCTCCGTGGTCTTGAGTCTCGTGACCGGGATACCGGTCCATCGGGCGACGATTTCGTTGATCTGGTCGGGGCCGACAGCATCCGCCAGGAGCGTCTCACCGTTGGGGCCCATACGAGCCCGTTCTTCGGCATCGGCCCGCGCTCTTTCTTCTTCGAGCTTCTGGATGTGGGACTGGGTCTCAGGAATAGCGTAGTATTCAAGATCGGCAGCGGTCTGGGTGTCGCCCGAACGCATAGCCTCGTCTCGCTTGACCTTGAGCGTGTCGAGCTTCATCTTGGCGTCCTGGATATCCTTGCTGCGTTTCTTCTCCCGCTCGTATTTCTCGCGCAGTGGCCGCAGCTCTTCAGACACATTGGCAGCTTCTTGCCTGGCCGCCTCCAGGCGTGCTTTCGAGGCCGGATCCTGCTCGCGCTCCAGGGCGTGGATTTCAATCTGCAGCTGACGCAGCTTTCTCTCCAGGTTGTCGAGCGCTTCTGGTTCAGACTCGCGCGTGACGCGGACTGCAGCTGCGGCTTCATCGATCAGGTCCACTGCCGAGTCAGGCAGTCGTCGAGCGGTGAGATAACGAGCTGCCAGCGTCGCGGCCGTCACGATAGCACCGTCCAGAATGTTGACACCGTGGTGAACTTCGTATTTCTCTTTGAGACCTCGGAGGATGGAAATGGTCTCATTCACCGAAGGCTCCTTGACCAGGACCTGCTGGAATCGTCGTTCGAAGGCCTGGTCCTTTTCGATGTACTTGCGGTATTCACCCAGAGTCGTGGCACCGATGCAGTGCAGCTGGCCTCGGGCCAACATGGGTTTCAGAAGGTTGGCGGCGTCCATGCCTCCCTCGCCGCTGGAGCCAGCGCCCATGAGCAGGTGGATCTCGTCGACGAAGAGGATGATCATTTCGCGCGACTCCTCGATCTCTTTGAGGACGCCCTTCATGCGCTCTTCGAATTCACCACGGTATTTGCTGCCAGCGACGAGCGATCCGACGTCGAGGGAGAGCAGCTTGCAGTGGGCCAGATTGGCGGGCACATCAGCGTTCACGATCCGGCGAGCAAGTCCTTCCACGATGGTGGTCTTTCCAACACCGGGCTCTCCAATGAGAACCGGGTTGTTCTTCGTTCGTCGGGTCAAGATGCGAATGACTCGTCGGATCTCTTCTTCACGGCCAATGACGGGATCGATCTTCCCCTCGCGCGCCAGAGCCGTCATGTCGACGGTGAATTTCTTGAGGTGCTCCTGCTCCTCTTCTGCGTCGGCGGTTTTCGAGTCGACCCTCCGGTTGCCGCGAATCTGCTGCACAGCGTTCTCAATGAGCTTGACGTTCGGGATGTTGGCGTCGGCCAGGGCGCGCTGGATCTGGCCGTCCTGGGCGAGCGCCATGATCAAGTGGTCGACGGCGACATAGCTGTCTTTCTGGGTCTTGGACAAGTCGGTCGCGGATCGAATCACCTTGGCGAGAGCAGGGGAGAGGGCGACGGTTTCTGGCGGAGGATCTTGGCTGGGTTGGCGGACCAGCTGCTTCATCAGAGCGCGCTCCAAGAGCTGAGGGTCGCCATGGGCGCGCTCGACGACTTGTTTGAAGAGAGGCACACTCGGGGCTTCGGACGGTCCTGAGGGTTGCTTCGCCTCCTCGTCTGGAGGCGGGTTGAGCAAGGACACAGCGAGATGGAGGGGAAGGAGCTGGGAGTGGGCATATTGTTCGGCGAGGTTTTTCGAGTCGAGCAGGGCTTTATTCGCCCTGTCTGTAAATTGCGCACCGTTCATGGTGAGAGGAGTAAGCGAGAGTGTTGACTAGGAGGAACAAGTTCAAACCGTCATATGTCGTTCGCCCTAGACGGGACGAAGAGAGGTAGGGAAACCTCAAGCAAAGTCGAATGGCGCGTGTCAAACGAGATGTCAAGAAACTGTGAGGAGGAAAGAAAGACAGCACGAGGACGGGGGCGAGCGCTGGAGGGTAATATAGGCCGTCGTGGGCATTGGAAGACGCTTCCGGCATGCTCTGGACGGGCCCCGCGGGTGCGCGCCGCTTCGCCCGCCTTCCACATTGTTCTCGCACCCGCTGGCACCATCGACGTCACGTCACGTGCCGAGTCATGATCTCACCCGGAGGCGCAGCTCTGGCTCAGCCCATGAACTGGCATGAAGCAGCCTCCCTAACCGTTTGGATTTAGGTTGCTTCCGCAGCGGCAGCGGGCAGCTCGCATCTGGAATCCTGCCCGATGCAGTTTAGAACAAGGCATTCAGGCATGCACGCGGTTTCGAGAGCGCTTCTTCGCCACGTTGCCCCTGGACGCCCGACTGTTTCTCCCTGGTTCGATGCTTCGCCACAGACACCGCGGACCGCATTGCTTCGACCATGCAATCCTACATGTGCGACGATTGCCCGACAGATCAGAATACAGTCGACGATGATGCTGGAGCTCTCTGGAGTCGTCTGTAGATTTGCGCTTTGGGAATAGCGCCATGTCACGTTCTATCTCAGCCGCTATACTCGATCCGGTTTAAGTCACGTGATAATAACGTGACGATACTTTATGGTCACGTGACTTAGCAGCAGGTCGTCGATTTCGTATTCTTGTCACGAGCCTAGAAAAGCTCACAAGACGAACTAGTATAAGTCGATATACGCCCAGCCAATTGTTCGATAAGAGNGTTTAGTGCCGCTCTCAGACCAACAGGGCTGCCTCGTGGCGGCAGGAATGGTCGAGCGGGCCGTCCGAGCAGAGCGCGGCAGCGGGTCTGCCTAACTGCCTACCTAACATGACGATCGCGATTTTACTACTCCGTAAGTACTTCGTAGTAGTGCTTTGTTGCGGATGGACTTGTACTGTTTACTCCATAGCCATCATGGCAACACACTGACTTGGACGGATCCAGACGCAACATTCCAGTCAACCATGGACACTTGCCTGCCTAGGTCGCCGGCTGATGACGTCAAGAAGGGAGGGGTTCCGTTTGTGAGATCTGCCTGATGCGGCAACCGTGCCATGCGATCTGTGGCATACCACTAGAAAATAATAAACTTACGAGATACTTTGCTTGTCGCGACTCAGAAAGCAACAAAAGAGACCTTGGATTGCTGCGTGGGGGAACACTGCAACAGCATCCCACCTGTCGAGTGACATGGTCACTGGACCTCGTCCTGCGGAAAGACTGCAAGTTACCTGCCTAGACGAGTCAAAGCTGTGCGAAACACGACGTTATTATATAATTTCCGCGACGGTTAGAGCGCTTGCCACCTGCCAACCAAGGACGATGATTGCCTCGTCCATCGTGCAGGCTCCCCCTTGCTCGCGACGCAAGGTCCCCTACGGGCTCTACCGAGGAGCGTGCCTGAGCCTCCGACCACCCCTTCGCTCGTGGCTCTGCCTTGGCTCGCGCAGGGATACTAAGTTTTCCGATCCAGGTAAATCTCTGAACTGGTGGTTTTTAAGCCGTTCTCTGGAAGCCAGAGTCGTGTTTACTTTTGCACCCCTTGCCTTTTGCCTATTGTCTTTCTGACACCGTTCGAGTGCAGTTCCTGGCAGCCGGTTTAAATAGTCCTGATAGTCGCTTGCGTGATCCGACGCATCTCTTGTGTGCTTGCCCGATCGACCACTACGATTGGATCAGCCCCGATTAAGATGTCCAACAAGCCTATTTTCGTCGCGACCCATCCCCGGGCGTGCTCCACTGCGTTTGAAAGGGTGCTGTATCTCTTTATTTCTTCTTTCCTTCCCCGCTGACTGTCTCACCAGGTCTTTATGCCCGCCGTGAGACTCTGCGATGCATCCACGAGCCGTTTGGCGATGCGTTCTACTACGGTCCGGAGCGCCTCAGTGAGAGATACGAGGAGGATGAGCAGGCGAGGGTCGCCAGTGGCTTTAGCCGCTCGACTTTCAAGACCGTCTTTGATCGGATTGAGAGGGAGTGCGCTGAGGCTGAGGCTGAGGTCCGATCTTTCTGATATTTTCTGTCTGATAGCTATTCCCCTTGCCACTGGTTTTCTTTGAACTCCAGCATCTGGCTGGAGAGACTTGACTGCCTATCCATCATCTCTGGCCAGGGTGTCCATATTACCACCGTCCTTCCACCGGAGCCACTCTTCACCTCGTGCGATCGATACTTACCGTGACAACAGGGAAAGCGCATCTTCATCAAAGACATTGTCCATTACCTGGTCCCTCCGGACGGCAAACCCGCCAGCATCGCCCCGTCTCTGCTGAAGGTGAAACGCGGCATAGGCACAAATGGCGAAGTCAACGGGCATAGCGACAGTCACGCCAACGGAGTGAATGGCGTGACTGTCAACGGGAATGGGCTTGTTTCTTCTAGCAAGCCCTACCCGTACGGGACGGAGGCGGAACCGGGCAACCCGACCGTCGTGCCCACCGAGCTCTTCTCCCGATTTCACTTCGCCTTCCTCATCCGCGATCCGCACTACAGCATCCCGTCGTACTACCGGTGCACCATCCCGCCGCTGGACGAGGTGACGGGCTTCTACGAGTTCTACCCGTCGGAAGCGGGCTACGACGAGGTGCGGCGTGTGTTTGACTACCTGCGCAAGGTCGGCCTCATCGGACCGAAGATCGCGACTGACGATGCTCCCTACCAGAACGGCGTGAACGGGACCGCGAATGGTACTGGCCACGGAAAAACCCAGGGCGTCGAGATCTGCGTGGTAGACGCGGACGACCTGCTGGAAAACCCAGCTGGGGTACTCGAGGCGTTCTGCAAGAGCGTTGGCCTGAAGTTCGAGCCGGAGATGCTGAGCTGGGACACGGAGGAAGACCACGCGAGAGCCAAAGAAGCGTTCGCGAAGTGGAAGGGGTTCCACGAGGATGCGATCCATTCGACTGGACTGACAGGACGTTGTCAGGTGAGGCGTCCTTTCTCCGAGAACGATCCCCCAGACTAACACAAAGTCCCCTCACTGATCCACAGAAAAAGAACTTCAAATCCGAGGAAGAGTTCGACGCCGAATGGCGCGCGAAATACGGCGAAAAGGGCGCGCGCATCATCCGCGAGACGGTCAACCGCAACATGCCGGATTACCTGTACCTGAAGCAGTTTGCGCTGAAGGTGTAGGTAGGCAGGTAGCCGATCTTGTCAACAAACGAGCGGAACACGACGACGACGACGATGATAAAGGATGAATAAATGAGTCGTTCTCTTTCCCCCCCCCCTTCACCCTCTTTTTTGCTGATTATCACCGATCCTCATCCTTTCTTTGTGAAGGATGACATTTTTTTTAAAAAAAAAACAAAGAAAGAAAGAAAGAAGGTTAACAAACCTATACTGTTATAACCTATTGCTTAAAAAAATCGCTTGCTCAGTCTTGACTTGACCTGACTACAGTAGCTAGTTAGCTACCTAGCTACCTAGTTTACAGCTACTGTAGTTAGATTACTTGCTTACTTACTTGCTCGATTACTTGCTTAAAGAATGAAGAATGATTTTTATTTCTAGCTACTCCGTAAGCCTTTTCTCTTCATTTCATTGCTTTTCTTCCTCCCGTTGTACAGTACAGTACATAGATACACATAATTGACCCTCGAAGTAAGTAAGTACTCCGATATCTAGATCTAACGCTTAAGTCAGGGCAGTAAGTAAGCAAACAAACAAGCAAACAAGAAAAAACCATAGATATACCTAGCCATACAGGATAGATAACGAAACGAATAAATAATTTTTTTTAAAAAAGTAATGTATC
Source organism: Rasamsonia emersonii CBS 393.64 (assembly GCF_000968595.1). NCBI lineage: Eukaryota > Fungi > Ascomycota > Eurotiomycetes > Eurotiales > Trichocomaceae > Rasamsonia > Rasamsonia emersonii. Next base: position 99,554 of record NW_013563284.1, read on the forward strand.
TATACATATATTGTGTACACAAGCCTATATTATATGAATGACATGCCCGACATGACATGATATCAATTGCATTGCATTGCATTTTGCTCTTTGCTTGTTCATGCAATGTCGTCGTATCAGTTAGTCAGTCAGGTCACATAAAGCGAAAGTTGAAGCGAAAGCAAGAAAAAAAAGGCAAATAGAAAGTAGTCCTGCCTGGGTCGAAGTGAAAAAAATAAATAGAATTGAAATGATATGATATGATAGTAGTAGTATGATTGGATAGGATAGGTAGGATAGGATATCCTGATCCTAGCAAAAAAAAAAAGAAAAAAAGATGAATATGTCCCATACATAACATAACACCGCATAACATCCCATCAACATGAAAGCGAGGAATAAGCGAGCCCGAACTGATCTGATCAGATTGATAGATAGATAGTAGATAATAGTAGATAAGATAACGTTGCGTAGTCCTCCGTAGTAATAAGACACAACACATCAATCAAACCATATCAAACGAATCAATATTTTCCTCTTTCTTTTCTTTCGAAGGAAACAAAAAAGATCGATTGCTTGCTTGCTTGCTTTCATACTATACAGCACTGTATCCCCCTCTCGCACCAGGCCCCTGTAACGTGTTGATGACTCGGCGGACCCAGTCCTGGAAAATATACGGAATGTCTCGGATCGTGTCGCCGTGCGGCAGGAGATCCCAGCCCCGGGCCCCGTAACGATTGTAGTTGAGCCAGGATCCGAAGATGAGGTAGGCGGCTGCGCAGAGGAAGCCACTGCAGCAACGTCAGCATGAAAACTGACGAATAAAAAAAAATATCTGGGCACTCACATAATGATAATCCACGTAAAGAATCCCCAATGACCGCCAGACTTGGGATTGTCTCGCACGTAGTTTTCGCACGCGTACTTGGTCCTCCAGTCCAGTCTGAGGATGTACGTGTCGTCGACGAGCTTGAAGCTCCTGAACTTTAGACTTCGGCCGGCATTCTCCTTGTCCGTGTCATCCTCGTCCTCATCCTCATCGCCTTTGTCCCGACGTCTCTTCTCTTCGCCGTCATCTTCCGTCTCGGCGACGTCTTCCAGGCCCTCCAGCCCCGTCCGGTCAGGATCGCACTGGAACTCAATCACGGCCGCCGTTTCCTTGGGCTCGGATTTCGGGGTTTCTCTGTATTCGCCCCCGGTCAGCTTCACCAGCAGCCCGTCGGCGTCCGGGTCATTTTTCTTCAGGCGGGTGACCTCGGGGTCCTTTTTGCCGTGACCGAGATGGTCGAATCCGACGATGGGGAACGCTCGTTTGACAATGTTTCCATCCTCGTCGCTGTCCTTGGGTATTATCGTTTCGAAGCCGCAGACTGCAAAAATCATGGTCAGATTGAAGATCAGCAAACAAGCGGATCGGATACGGCAAGCGTACTGTTCTTCGAAGTCCCGCATTTCAAGCCATCCCGGATCGAGGCCCCCTTCAGGATGTTGCAGATGTTCAGCACGTACGTCGTGTTGACGATGTAGTCGTCGAAACGGTCGACGTGGTAGAGCGAATGCACGCCGCCCAGCGGACTGAGGTCGAACTTGACGCCCTCGACGCTGACGCGCGCGCAGTCGAAGCCCACGGCAGAAGCCAGGCCGGGAAGGAGAGAGAACAGCGCAAGCGAAGTCGGCGTCTGTATTCGCATGGCGGCGGCAGCAGACAGGTTGACAGGCTGACAGACAGACGTCGTAGCCAGGGAGCGCAGCCGACGACGGAAACGGAGGAGCTAGCTCAGAGCCACCGCACCGCGAAGCGAGAATTTCGTCAGGGCAGTCGCACGGGCAAAAGAACAGGCAAGGATAAGAATATCAACAACGTCAGGACGCGACAGGTCGTGATAGACGGTGAGATGGACGGGTCAGGGTGTTGCTAGTTGCGGCGGTGATGGCGATGCGAAGGCCAACCGCCAAATAAGAGGAAGAAGCGGGACTGCCCGAACGGGAGCTGCAATCGGCTGCCTTGAGATCCGCAGCCAGGCTGCCAGTCCCCGAGGGCATGATGTCACGCGACAACCTCAAGGACTCTGAATAGGCGATTTCGGGAGATATAACACTGAATCGATCTACTGTCAGGATGATGCAGGGTGTTGCAGGTGAACTGCTTATACCAGGCACTGTTTACAGCATCTCAGCGAATGGCAGGATCCATAGGAGAAATCCTGATAGAAGCGCGTACCTTACTTAGCCACGGACAATACATACTATTTACATGAATTGTAGCTTCGTAACAAATACAAGCATCTTTATATTATGTCTTTCAAGTACTCTATTAAGTATGTACAAGTACTGTACTCTACGAGTAGTAAATCACTTGTCCGCCGACGCACGGACCACTCCGGCGTGGAGCAATTCCAATCGCCTGCACCACAGCACTATCAATCAGTCAATCAGTCAGTCATAAACCTCATTCAACAGCTATACACAAAACAGACAGAACATACAGAACAAATCCCAACCAAAAATGCTATCTCATCATCGCATGGTGAGTTCCACCCTTTCTACGTAGCCTAGCCTCTCCATTTCCTAGGACCCTCTCTCGATCATCCACGTACCTATATATGGCACATCACCCCGCAAAAAAACGACGAGTGAAGAAAAGAACACACTATCAACAGAGAACACCACTCAAGGACTGACATGACTACAGCTCTCAAAAGAAGACGAAGCCTCTGCAGGCGACGACACCGAGGTGCGCCGCGAGGACCAGGACAAGATCAACCGGTTCAGCAGATTGCATCAGCGGGAGTCGATGCTGGAGGAGCAGTTGAAGGCGAAGAGGGTGAGTAGCACCCTTTATTCTCTTGTCTTGTGATTCTTTCCTTTTTTTTTTCGAAGGAAAAGAAAAGAAGGAAGAATCTTCGAAAATTGAATTGTGCAGAATGCCGCGCACTCTATCCATATCTACTATTTGATATCATTTACACCTCCAACATTAACTGAAGACTAACCCTGCCACGAAATAAAAAGAAAGACAAAGAAGACCTCGAAGAAGTATCCACCGAACTAGAACTCGCCGATGAAGACGAATTAGTACCGTACGCAAAAACCCCTCCCCCCCCCCATCCCCCGCCCCCTTTTATACAATCTCCTAAAAATGGTTTATAGGTACAAAATCGGCGACTCCTTCATCCATCTCCCTCTCTCGGAAGCCCAGGCCCTCCTTGCCTCTTCGACGGAGGAGCTTGATGGCGAGGTGTCTCGTCTGGAAGAATCCCTGGCGGATCTGCGAGAGGAGATGCAGCAGCTTAAAGTTGCGCTGTATGCGCGGTTTGGGAGGAGTATTAATTTGGAGACTTAATTTGAATTCTAGTCTCTTCGACTTTTTCGAACTTTGTTTTTTTGTCTTGTTTGATTTAGGCTTATGGCTAGGTGATGACTACCTACCTGGATCTACACAATTGCATTTGCATGATTGCATTACATTCCAAGGCTATCATGTCCAGCTCTCTAGAGATGAGAAGTGGTATTAAATAGGAATGACCTTTGTACATACATACAAATACAGGGTTCACCTCCCTGCTTCAACCCCCAGCGACATCGAATCGAATCAAATTCATCATATCGTGCCTGTCATGTCATAGAGAAGATGAGAATGGCCATGGATTAGTCTGATTAAATATTGGGCATGATATAAACTGAATCTTTGCAAGTATGCACGCTGCTCCGCCGTATCGATGATGCACCGGTGAGGTATCTCTCCTCGTCCCTGAACCAGGGAATGATGAATGATGAATGACGACACCACGCCAGCCTTGAATCATAACCCTAAGTGTTGAAACAAAACAAGAATATCCTCATCATCATGATCGAAACATAGCCCCTGGGTATTGCTCGGTGACTCCACTGGCACAACGCCGTATAAACTCATCATCAAAAAAAAAATTTCACCTTCACAGGTCAACCTCTACACCCGTCCGGGCCCTCTTCTCGACTGGAAAGACATTATTGGCGAAGACAAAGTCATGACGACGTTTTCAAGGACACCTTGCGCCCTCTGATCTCATCGCAGATGAAGAGAACACGCAAACCATGCGAAACTCTCGATGTAGAACTATGATAGCAGACAGACCGGCTGACTAGTCGGGCTAAATGATATTGGCGATCGTCATGCGCGAATTGGCTGGACTGGACCGTTGCAGCGTGGGGTTGCTCTCGGCGCTCAGTTTGGCAGGTTCAGGAGGCCTCGACGCCGGCGCAGGCGGTGCCTCCCTTCGCTCAAACGCCCGGTGGCCACGCTGCAGCTGTTCATTTGCGAGATACTGAACCGTCCGCTCGATCCAATCCCAGCCTTCCCATTCGGCTTGTTGCTCGTCCGCGGAGACGTCGGGACCCCTGCGCACGGCATCGCGAAACCCGGGGGCATACGCTCCCTGACTAGACACCGTCTCCAGCTGGGTGCCCGTCTCGCTGCCTTGCCAGATCCAGCTCCCATCCGTCGTTCCCTGCATGTCTCCCGAGACATAGGCGATGATTTCCTCATCGCGGTCGAGCGGTCGCGTGTCATTCACCCGCAATCGATCCAAGAGGCGTCGCAGGAAAAACGCAACATACCGCCCGCAGGACACGTTCACGCTGCGAGCGTCGCCGATCGTCTTACTGGCCTGGACACACACCAGAGCTGCGGAGAACTCTTCGCGGAAGAGGAGCACGAGCAGACAGCGCCAGATGTGCGTACAGAGCATCGTCGTGGCCGAGGATGTCAGGAGCGTCTGCCAGTCGCCGTGGGCACTCACATATCCATGCATCGTCGAGGGGGGAGGCGGGTGCATGCATCGGGAGAGAACCCGGGTGGTATCCAGCGCGATGGATAGGCATTGATCAAAGGCCGGATATCGCACCTCAGGCGGACACAGAGGGGAGATGTTGTGACGGTGGAGGATGAATCGCGCGTTTTGGAGGTAGATAATGGGAGCCAGAGAACGGGGATCGAGGTAATGGTCCGACTTGGGGTGATACTGGATGGGGAAGGTCGCGAGGCAAGCATTGAAATGGCGCTCGAAGATTTCCAACGTGGCCGAACTGATCACCGGCGATCTCAGCGTCTTGGTCAATTGACCGAGCGACCGAACAACATGAATGGTGGCCAGCAGCGGTGTCGTCTGATGGCCTTCGGGCACCCGTCCACCTTCCGAGATGAACTGCTCGTCCACCGGGCACGGAAGGTCCACGTCGCAGTCTTGGTCGTTGATGGAGATGGGCTTGCCCAATTCCAGGGGAGAGGAGCCTGTCCCAAGCATAGATCCCCCACCACAATCGTTTCCTCATCTCCCCTTCGACAGCTGGCCATGGACCGGATTCAATGTGCAAGCCCAGGTCTTGAGCCAACCTCACCGCCGAACCCAGCCACACCCAGCTGGCCGATTTCGAGTTCATTTCGTACAGGCAGATGCTCATGAGTAGCGTCACGCGAGCCTGGTCGAGAGTGAAGTCGTCCCGCCAGACGTCGACCATACTGTTGACCACGAGCAAATATTCCCGGGCATCCCGCTCTTTGTTGCGTTCCAGCGTGTGCATGGACCCGCAGGCGAAGACCCCGAACAAGACCGCCGTCCACTCTCGAAACGCTCCGCGCAGGGAGCCCGTTTGATAGACCTTCTCGTATTCGGCGACGAAACTGGGCCAATGAATGATGGGGAGAACGGAGTGAATGCACGTGTAGTACTGCCCCAGCAGCCGATCGGCGACGGCCTTGGGCGGGAGGGACGGCGCCGCTTCTGCCGAGAGCACGGAGGGAGGGCACAGTTGGCGATATGGAGGGGGTACTTTCATAATCCCCCTGCCGTAGTTGCGAACATGGGCTCGCACTTCGGAGAGATCCTGCATGACCGGAGGCCGGGTCCGTCGCGGGGGACGACAACCGACGTCCGGCAGCTTCAACACGGGCTGGCCGCTCGAGTCAGAATCGATATCCATGACATTGTCTGCTCGCAGCATGCCCGATCGAAGTTGCTGCAGTTGCTGCTTGGTGGTGTTCAGTTGCTTCTCCAGATCTTGCACTTGCCTGGTCACACCTCATTATTAGAAGCTGAACGACGAAGGAAGCGGAAGGGGTCGAACGAACTTGATGGAAGACATGCGCCGGTTCGTTTCCTTGGTGAACTGGCAACGCACTTTGCGATTCGAGCATTCCGTACAGCTGGTCGACTCGGATGCATCGCACTGGGGTCTCCACAGATTAACTTCCCATGACTTGGAAGATTGGGGAGGTAGCAGTTGCTGACCTTGACTTTGCGCTCACGACAAGCATCGCAGCTGGGGTCTTTTCTCCTCTGTCGGTAGGCTCTCTTCTGCGGCGGCTGCCCTGCAGCGGCGCCCATCTGAGCCTGCACCAGGCCCGCGCTCTCAGGAAGCGATCCATTGACTGGAGGCGCGTCCGTCAAGATGGACGAACGCTCCGCGGGAGACCCGGATCCTGAATCGTAAGAATGCGAGTAGGGAGGAGCAGTCGTCATTGGCATACCGGGGCCCTGCTGGGCGGGAGGATGAAGCAGATGAGCCATTTGCAGCCCGCTGTTGGGTCTGCTCGGAGGAGCGGATGTGAAGGCGGGAGCGGGAGGGAAAGCAGCCTTGGAGGACGCAAGCGACGACGACGACGACAACGACAACGACGATGAATCATAGGCGACGCCTGGCTGGCTGTGATTAGGCGCCTGGGAGTGGAATGAATTCATCATCGTAGAGACGGCCGTCCAACGTCCTCATGGGGGCACAGAAAGCAGAAAACCGGATCTGGGGGACACGATCATGCGATGGCCGGAGAAGCCGAACCCCACAATGCCAATAAAGCGCTGACAGGCCGACCACGCACCAAGAAGGGAAGGTGGAAAACGGCAGAGAGGGGATTAAGCAATCCAAGACGTCCTCCAGATCTCGAAGACGCTGGAGGAAACCGATTGGAAGGCGCACAGAATCCAGGCGTCCGGAAGGTGGCGAGGCGGAGGGCAGGCAGTCGGCTGTCAGTACTGACAGGCTACAGGCCCTTCGGAAGCCAATGCTAGCGTGACGGGGCCTGGAGCGCGCCCTGATATTCGAGAGTCTTGTCGTGGCGTTCTCGCGGCCAGCAGCGAAGGATTGTCGATCCGTGCGAGTCGGCAGGCGCAGCAATGGCAACCATCAGGCGGCCATGGCGGTGCTCCTCCGCACGCCCACCGTGTAGCCCGGGATGCCAGTAGGAAGCGGACGCGCGCTGGGGGGATCGACCATGATGGGGGGAATAGAGAAGAGGAGGAGGGGGGCCCGACAGCAGCAGGACTGGAACGTAGAAGTAGATGCGCAGGGCTTAACCGTGGACGATGGTTAGCCTCCCAGTCGGCTGGGGAAGTTTCGGATGGCAGAGCAGCTGAAACAGGCCGGCGCGCGCCAGACGGCAGCAGCGCGGGGTCTGCTTGCTTTGGTGCACAAGCAGCACGCATATCATCTCCCAGATGGCCTCCCGAGCCCGAGATTCGCCAGTGCCGCCATCACAGGGGCCCGTTCCCCGCCTCGCATGCTTAGAGGTAGCCTAAGTAGGGGACCATGCGCTCCCCAGCCGATGGATCGCCCGCCAGCGCAGCGTCAATTCAGTCAAGCAACGCAACTCGGATTATTTCCATCCTATGACTTGGCTCGACGAGCCCTGCTGGGTCCCGCACTGCTGGCGATGGGCCCTGCAGGCTGGACGGCGGAAATCATAAGTTCATAACCACGGACAGAGAGCCTGACCGCTGCTGTGGCCAGGGTGCTGCCCTAGGCAGGGACGCTGCCCATCTTAAAAAAAACAAATAAAAAAAAACACGCGTGGCTACGAGGGCGAATTCGGAAATCAGATCTCCCTTTGGCTGCTGGAAGATGCTTCCCGAGATCGCCGAAAACCTTGACCAGACTAGTACGGAGTCACTGTAAGCAAAAAGGCTGCGAGCTTAGGCCTGCGATCGCCTGTCGTGGCTCAAGTCCGGTGGGTTCGCTGAAGATCACCTCCAGCCGGCGCTGCCACCGGCAACGGCGCCCGGAACGAACGACGCCTGTGAGTGAGAAGGCTGGCAGCTCTTGGCCGCCTATCCCTTCCCTGCCCGGCAACCCACCGCAGCCACGGCGACAGGATGCCTTCCGTGTGTGATCTGGCCCGGCGCGCTTCCGTCCCTGGGCCCTGGCCACATGGAACACCAGGTCGAAGCCGTGTCGAACAGCGCGGTGGAGTGATCTACGACGTGTTCTCCGGTCTGCGTCCTCCGTGTGGACGAATCATCGCGCGTCGTGATCGACGATCTTTTTCTCCTCTCCTCCCGTCATTGGCGGTCCACGGCGTCGAGACCAGCAGAATCCTCCAAGGCGCTGCTCCGTCATCTCCCTGAGCCGAGCGCGAGTCCGGAACAGGAGACGACAAAACTTTGCCAGCAATGGTTCGGGGTTGTTCGTTACAACGGTCAGCATGGACAGAGGGACCACCAGGTGGACCCTGCTCGAGATGACTTCCGGAGCGTCTTTCCGGATGGCCACATCCCCGTCGCTCCGCTCGTCTTTCGCCACGCGGGATGTAATGCACAGTACGGAGTACATACAGATACGGAGCATATATATGACAAACTGAGCAGAAAGGTGAGTATGCGAGTGCGCATCGTCCTGTGTAAGGGATCGTCTGTTATTCTGTCGAATGGCCAACAAGACTGCCACGGTAAAAGCTAACAGTCGTGCGTTTTAGAATAAGCTCCCGCCTCGGATACTGTCACTGCTAACCTTGGACGGAAATCCTATCCTATCGGCTTCTCAAGGAGCATTCATTTCCACGGGCCTAATAATGGATCGATACCGGATCCTGCAGGGCCATGGGGCTCCGGACCGAGTACACTGTACGCAGCATGCAGCTTGCAGAGCACGGAGTACTTCCGTGCCGTATCACACATCGACAGATTACTAACTACTTAGCGGTTTGCAGTCAATCTTGTTAGTCTGCTTGGCTGCTATGCGAACTCCACCACCTCGTGTTCCGTGACTGTCGCATGAAAATCCATTCTTCTGGTCCATCTTTCGAGTTGATCTCTTCCACCGCCGTTTAAGCCACGCGCTCGACGAAAAGGAGTAAAGATGGGCAAAAAAAAAAGACAAAAAAAAAAGAAAAGAGAAACTGAAAAAAAGGCATCTCCATAACGGCCCCTGGCACTGGCAGGCTGACTCCACCGTCTTAGCGATATCCGGACTGCCGAGGTCGGAAGGAAGCTCCGTAACCAATGATGTCGAGTTTGAAAGCACAACAATATAACTTACTCGACGCGTTGCTACCACACGAAGCCTGCAGGAGCGGATGGTACATATCGTCAACGATGCACAAGATTACCATCCCGTCTGTCAGTCTTCTACCATTTCTCCCGCCGGTCCTCCGGACTGGGAAACCAGCTACAAGGATGGGTATCACTGAGCAGGGACAACCCGGACTGTCCTCACCCCTAAGCGGATGCCTGCAGGGTAGCACAGCCCCGGATGAGCAGGAGGGATCTACCTAGGACCTAGGTGGTATTAATTTAGACGGTTCGACTCTTCGAGGCATCGCTGAGACTCCGTGACCACTGACAGGCGTGGGACCATGGGGCCATGGCCAGCTGACGGCTATATTATATGCCCTGGCGGCTGGGCTGTATCTGTCATGGCGTACTCTGTACGGAGCAAATAGTCTCAAGCGGCGCTCCGCCAGCTTTTGTCAGTGTCCAGCAGACCGGAGCACGGTCGTCGGCTGGCAGCAGGCCTAATTACCAACTAATCTTTCCCCCGCACCGCAACCCAACCCCGATCTCCCCCGGCGGGTGATTGTGAAGCCTGTGACTGGCTGAAGGTCCATCGACCGCAGCCTAGGAAGGAAGGTTGCTTCAGATGGCAGACTCCCAGGATATATTCTGTACCACCAAGGCGGATATGATCTTTCCCCGGGATTGCGCGTGCGGGGAATATCGTTTCTCCTCACATCTACACCGTACACATCTAAGGCGATAAAAAAAAAACAGAACGAGGAAGGATTCCTCGGCACGAGAGCTTGCCGCCTACCTAGCCTTGGAGCTCGGGTGGTCTCCCATTGGCGGACGCTAGCGAGCCGCCTCCCACTGCAGCCAGCAGTCCAAAGCGTTGCTTTACTCCAGCAGGTGACAGGTGAAAAGACCACCGACTGGCTGCACCGGCCGGAAATAACACCCTGCCAACTGCCTGGTCTTGAGCGGAGCACTGGTGGTGTCAACCTAAATCGCCAGACATGACGCTATCAGAAGGTTAACTTAGGCAAGGCCGGAAAAAATGCCCCTTGGGCCCGTCACCGGACCCCGTGACACCTCACCCATGCCGTCGCGACTCGTGGCTCGGTCGGATCCGGCTCAGGCACGATGGATCAGTTTACATTCAACGATACGTCTTCCTGCAGATGTGGCGTCGTCCCCAGACCCTGTCTCCATCACCATTGTGATCAGTCGTTTTCGATACAAGTGCCTGCGATTGTCTACAGAGTAATACCGTGAATCCCATTCCTCAATTTCCTCGGGTTTGCCGCGGCTAATTCTTCCTAGGGCGGTTAGGCCCGCCGAGTCCACGTGCGGTTGACCTGGAAATGACGGGGTCACGTGGCTGGCAGGATCAGGCGGAATGCTGGACGTGGCTGACAGCATTTAATTAGGGTCCAAACTCTGCCACGGAGCAGTTACCACGATTGGAACTGGCCATTTTTCCTGCCGTCTGAGTTTATAAATTAATTTACCGGGCGGACGCCGATGCATCGGGAACCATCAACCATCAGCGTGCGAGCCACACCAATCAACGATGACGTCAGGGATTTTCATGCTTTAGAATTTGGCCCCCTCATCATTCATGCAAGTAAAAGGCGTCTGGAATCCAACGCAGGACAGCCCTCGCACTTTGCCAAATTTAGCCTTGAACGCCGATGGCTGGCAGACTGCTCTGGGCTTCTCCACTGGGGTGCCAAAACGTCGGGCCAGAGCGTCATCGGGATATGCTGAAGCAGACAGACGTGAAGCAGACGTGCAAAGGATGCGAGCGCGTGCGGATGGCCGGACCGAGGGCGAAGATCGGTTGAATCAGGAGGGGTAATCATGGAGCAGACACGACCACCCACACACAAACATGGCGACTGACTCCTGAGTCGATCAGATACACGTCTCTTGGACTTTCTCTTGTGGGTGATGATACTGTCAACACTGGGGTCTCCACGTCGACGGCGTATTGCCGATTCCTTGATGCCACCAAGCCTCTCACGCAAAAACTGACAGATAATAGCTAATTCTAGCTAATTCCCCCTACATACAGATTACAGATGATCACGCCGATCAATACTACGGAGTAATACTGCCGGAGCGGTACATCTCCGGGCCGTATCTTACCGGTTGTACGGAGTACGTACGTTAACATCACATTTTAACCACCACAATACCAATGACATATCCAAAGGGAAAAAAATTTGGTCGTAATTAAAATTATAAGGTTAAGAAAGAACGCCGCCGAGATAGTGCACAGACCGTGGCGAAATAATAATAATTACGGAGCACTGCCGAAATTACACCAATTTCATTTCACTAACCAGAGAAAAAAAAAGGCTTGACACAGCACGGAGTACTTACATACGAGGGAGACCAAGTTTATTTATTTATGACTTGTCACAAATATATCGAACATCCTTCTAGCTACAGATAATTAAATTAAATTAATTAATTAATTAACTTGGAATCTAGGGACCCTAATTCAACATGCCTGCTTGCCTTCAGACAGGATCTATCTGGCCAGATTTTCTTCTCTTTTTTTCTTTTTTTTTCCCTATTATTAACCAAGTTCGACTTGAAGTGCTGAACTTGTTTTCCTTCCCAAGCCTTTTTTCCTTTTTTCTCTTTCCGCCTCCACAGGTAACTACTTACAGTACATACATAGGCTAGCTAGCTAGCTACACGTACAGTACAACAAGCTAAATATATCATCGAATGGGAATTGTTATTATTAGTATTTGATTGAATTATTCGATTGAAATGAATTATAATTATTACCCGAAAGTTTCTTTTTTTTTTCTACTCCTCCTGATATTATTTTTATTATTTTCGTCATGTCGGTATGTACAGTACAGTATGTATGTGTTAGTATCTGAGTTTACGTGCACTTACTCCGTATGTACTCGTTGCATACAGTAGTCAGTCATACAGTAGATATCCATATGAGGTCTATAGACTCCAAGGTCCCTCCCTCCCTCGGGCTCCTCGAGTCAAGTCAAGTCAGATCAAGTAAGCGACTCGAATTAACTATCAATTAATTAATCAGTCAGTGAGTTCATCAATCAATCAATCAGCCTGAACGAACAGCATGTACTATTCTATGCTTAATTAGGCAGGCAACAGGCAACAGGCAGGTATATAGTAGTGAAGCAGGTAGACAGCGAGGCAAGCGGGGAACGGACGCAAGGGTAAAAATAAAGAAAGAGAAAACAACCATCTATCTATCCCATTTGGAAAGGAATTTGCGGAGAACAGTAGAAAAACAAACAAAACACACACACAAAAAACTATTACATGCCTGCCTGACTACTCTGAAGTGGTAGGTTAGTTAGATACCGTACAGTATGTACAATAACACGACATTGCGCACAGTAATAATAATAATAATAATAATAATAATAATAATAATAATAATAATAATAATAATAATAATAATAATAATAATAATAATAATAATAATAATAATAATAATAATAATAATAATAATAATAATAATAATAATAATAATAATAATAATAATAATAATAATAATAATAATAATAATAATAATAATAATAATAATAATAATAATAATAATAATAATAATAATAATAATAATAATAATAATAATAATAATAATAATAATGCACATTATATTTGCATATGCCTATATAATAGAGGAGCAGAGGGAAATACATAGGGAGATTATTATTAAAGCTTTGTAAAGCTTTGGATTTTGGATTCTGTGCAGTATTGTATAACAACATGAGTCTCAAAAATACTTTTTTTTGAGTCTAACTTTTCATTCTATAGAATCTCTTAATGCTAAGATAATAGAGTAAGTAAAGTAGTAACTAACTAGTCCAGGAAATAAATCTATTCTATTCTCTCATCACTAACGAGCGAGTCGTGTGCCTTGTAGAAGATCTCGTGTAGTTACGTAGTTCTCTGTTATGAACGTAGAAATCTTCTCTTTATCATTATTATTCTTGTAGTAATATACTATTAGGTAGTAGATGCTGGCTATAGTTGTGGAATTGGATTTCTACAGTGATGTTTATAATTAAGGTATATTGTTGGACCTGATGTGACGTGCTTGACTTGTCCTTTTGTGATGTCATGACCGAATATTCACTCATCTTCTTCCTTTTACGACATAAACTGTTTTATCCTGGAAGTTAGTTCTCTCCTATGCTCTACATCTTTTATGATATCTTTACTATATATACTATATCTCTCCTAGTATAGACCATAAGTCTTAATATGACCGATAAAATCTTCTTCAGCAAGAGTTTTCAAGGAAAAAAAGATCGACTTTACCAATTCCCAATCCTCCTGGATTCTAGAAGAGAAGCTCCTCGAAAGGAACGTTCAAGATAATGAGGCTAGTTATAGGATCCATCAAGCTGCCTCTGCAGCTTGGGCAATTTATGTCTGCAAAAATGTCGACAATCCTGCCCAAGAAGCGATTATGAAAATATACATGCAGTAAGTAACATTTTCCTACATATCACGAAAATTTTGATTTTCTCATTCTTCTACAGAATCCCCTACGCAGGCTCAGAATTCGACCCACCAGAACATAGACAATCTCAAGCAACAGCAACAGGACACCTCACCGGCTTCGCAGCCTCAGAACTCAGCGCTCTCAAACTCCTCACAGAGAAAGCATGCCCGTCGACCCCAACGCTTCTGGATTACAAACACGATATTCAAGGTCCAGAGGGCTTGGTTCCAGGCGGGTTTGTGTTCTATCTGTTGATGAATAAGTTACCGGGGCGGCGGCTTCGAGGGGATTTTTTCTGGCGGGTACTGGATGAGTCTGGAGAGAGAGGAGATTCGTTGGGCGTTTAGGGAGGCGTGGGTGTATGTCTTCTTCCTTCCTCTTTCTCTTATTTGTATTTTACCTCTTTTTTTTTTTAAGAGGTTGTGTATGCACACAGCTAACTTTACACATCTTTGTTGTATATATAGAAACGGTTTCAACGCAGGTCTTGTTCTTTCCTTGGGCACCTACGATAATCTCATGTGGGATGATGCGTCAAAGAAAATGTAAGTTGTTTCTTATTTTTTTTTCGTAACACACCCTGGTGTAGTTGTCCACAGCTAATTTATTTATTCGTATGATAGCTACTTCACAGGTTTCCAATACACTCATTCCCCAGAACCAGATGAAGGATGGGACGACGAGGAGTGGGATATATGGGGTTTACGAACGCCGCCTACTACAGGCTTTCGCCCAAGTAGTCGACCTGCTGCTGATGCTGGTGAGGGAAACATACAATTATTGCTGAAAACAAGATTCGATTAGTTTTGCTTATTCATAAATAGTCGATGTTTTCTTGAGATATCCTTTCTGGCCTCTTTTTTTTATTTTAATTTTTTTTAGTCCTAAGTTTGTCTTGTCTGTAGTGTGTATTAGTTAACTATCCATGGAACAAAACTTGATCTTGCTGCCATTTATGTCATGTCATATGAACCCCTCAAATAATAAATAATTTCAACTTGGTATCCTATCTATCCTTTTGCTATGTAATGTAGCTGGAGCACGCTCACATTATTCTAAGCTGTATACGGAGTATACCCTTTTTTCCAACATTGTCTAAGCAATTGGTCGATTGAAGCCAAAGGCCCAAAGGCTCAAAAATCTGCCGGTTGAATGAACAGGATCAGTTTAGGATAATCGCAGCATTCCAAAAAAAAAAAACAAAGCAGGCTAAACTGATGAATTCAGAAAGATCGAAGATTGGAAATCGAAAGGAAGAAGAAGATGTTGAAGATGAAGAAAAAGAAGAAGATGATGATGATGATCACAAGGGAATAATAAGCTGATTATTACATGTCCCCAAAAAAAAACGCCAAAAAAAAATTAAACTCAAGGTTCAAGAAAGTACACAGCCTCTCTGGTATGATTATCTAGCTTTTCACCACCATCGCTGTCCTTTCCATGTAGGCGCTGCTGTCACGCTATGCTGTTTATTCTATCCATTTACCTATTCTTGTCCATTCCTCAGAGAACTCAGAGTTGATCATGAGCTTTCTACACGTAGATGGTAGATAGATAGATAGATAGATAAACAGGTATAGGTATGTATAATTGATCTTATTCTGATTCTGATATGATATGATACTCTTCTCTACTATCTCGCTCAATATAGATTGTAGATTCTGTATGCCTGCATGACCTGGTGCTCTTTCATTGACAGATAGCTAGCTAGCTAGATAGATAGTTATAGCTGGCCTGCTCCGTCTATGATTGTCCTCATACTAGGTCTACAGTATGATTGCCACATGATGAGGACTGTTGATGCTTGATTTCCTGATTCATGATTTCATTAGATTATATTAAAATATAATATCATATCAATTTTGAACCCCTTAAAGAAAAAGAAATTTCACTTATCATCTTCTCTTCTATCCTCTATTTCGTCCCTCCCACCTCTCCATAATAACATCCACAATCTTCGAAAACCCCTCCATCTCCTCCTCCGCAACCGTCCCCATCGCCGCCGGGTCCAGGTTGCACCCGACGTACACGGGGACGCCCATCCTGCGCGCGAGGATCTTGGCCGTGCGTGTCGCGTAGTCGATGCTGCCGGGGGAGGTGTACAGGGCGGTGGAGATGGTGGAGGTGGGGTTTGTGCGCTGCGCTGCGTTAGCAGATTTCTTTTTTTCTTGGATGTTGGAACATGATTTGGGAAATAAGTGAAATGGTAGGTAATTTCAGGTCGACCAGAAGGAGAGATTGATTATTATAGCAAGACAAGGGAGAAAACAGGTATGACATTCCAGCGAGAATCAGACCAAGAAAAAAAAAAGAAACAAGCAAAAGAGACTAAAAAAAACAATCGTGATTTTTTGGCTTACATCAGGCATAGCATACACAAAACTCCCCATCGGCTTCAACGTCCCCCCCTCCCCACCAGACTCGCCCGTCGTCGTCGTGGACAAAAAGACCATCGTCGAGGTCGCCAGGAAGGTCAGGTGGATGTGCAGGGTGGTGTAGGGGGTTTTTGGGAGCGGAAACGAGATCTCGAGGGGGTGGAGGGATGGTGTTGCGGGTTCCACGTGAGGGACGGTGGGTGTTGGCGATTCGGTTTCCATTTTCCCGACTCTGTCTCTCTCTCTCTGTGTGTGTGTCTGAGTATGGGTGTATTTTTGACTAAATTTGTCAAAAATGGATGCTTGCTTGCTTGCTATTAGGTATGGATAGTGATTTTTATATTGAATCCTCGCTGGTCTGGCTTGACCGGGTAGGTAGGATTCTGGACTGTAATCTTGATTGGAGATAAATAACCGATAAATGACAACTGATCGTGTCCTCTCCTGCTGTCGTTTCGAATTAATTGACCAGCTCTGAAGGAAAAAGATCTGTTCCCTCAACACGTGCTGTGCTGTTATGGAGGGATGATGCCGTGCAGTCGGGACGCTGCAATCTCCGCCCGAGCCTGCGGGTCCCGAGCGGCCGGAAGAGTGCCGGTTGGATCAGCTTCGGTCACAACCCCTCCGATGGACTAATTCAATACTATTGCAATATTCAATAATATCGGCTATTATTAACTATTGACCTCGTATATTGGACAACGCCTCTGCTTCACTATCTAATCTAATCTAATCTCCACGCTGATCGGATTGATCCGTTGGTTGATCTCCTCCTCGGATTGTTTCTTGACGACTACTACGGACTATATTATATCCTGCGGATTACCCCGCGAACCTGCAAGTCTGTCGATTTGTTAACAGTTTATCATATCGCGTCCTGATGGATGCCACCAAGCAAGATGACCATGACCATGACCATGACCATGACCAGGACAATGATGAGACGCGCAGCTGGGCAGGGGACTTTGATCCCTTTGCCGAGACTGAGGAGCGCAGAGTGCTCTTTGCTGCCTTTGATTCATTCCGGTATGACTGTCGTGCACTGGACTGCTGCAACTTTCTTTAGTTTTGCTTGTTGCTTGTTTAGTTTTGTTCAGTTAGTTTTGTTTATTTTGGATTACAGCAGTTTAGTTGGTTGTCATTGTCACGTTGATTCAGGGTGGAATAACAAGTCTGTTTTGAGGTCTCTGAATCTATTGCTGTTCTTCATGGACGCGCCACTCTTCTTTGCCTTGTCTTTTGCTTTCTCCCTCTAGTGGCATACTGAGTCCTAACTCTCGAATAGGCAGTATCGAAGCACAGCCCATCTAAACACCACCCATCGTCGCCGGCAAGCCTTCTATGCCCTGCCATCCTCTCACTGGCAAATGCTGGCAGAACCGCCCTTCTCGATCCTCGACACCTTCAACCGCGTGGACGACGCCATCGATGCCAACGCTGACATCGCTGACGCAATCCTCCAGGCGGGTTTGCAATCCTTTGGCCTCCCCGCCAACCCGGACCCGGACGATGCACGCCAGAACTGGCACGGCACCGCAACCCAGTCTGATATCAGCAAAGCTCATTCGACGATTCGGCAATTCTACCGAGACTGGAGCGCCGAGGGCAAACGAGAGCGCGAGGTCTGCTACGACCCGGTGATCAAGATCCTGCACGAGAATTTCGACAACCAGCCTCGCCCCAAATCCGACGTCCGCGTGCTGGTCCCCGGAGCGGGATTGGGCAGGCTGGTTTTCGACATCTGCCAGGCTGGGTATGCCGCGGAGGGAAATGAGATCTCCTACCATCAATTGTTGGCCAGCAGCTGGATGTTGAACCACTCGCGGGGCGCCCAGCAGCATGCTCTGTACCCCTTTGCCCTCCATTTCTCGAATCTCCTCTCCCGCGAACAGCAGCTGCAGAAGGTCATGATCCCGGACGTCCACCCTGGTTCTGCCATGCTGGCTGCTCAAGCGCAAGAGGGATCCTCCTTCGGGACGATGAGCATGTCTGCCGCCGACTTTGTCGTGCTGTACAGCGGCGAGTCGCAGCAGAACGCCTTCGACGCGGTCGCGACGGTGTTCTTTCTCGACACGGCCCCGAATCCGATCCGGTATGTCGAGGCCATCCGCAACTGCCTCAAACCGGGCGGAATCTGGATCAATGTCGGCCCATTACTGTGGCATTTTGAGAACGACGACCAGAGATCATCCAACAACAAAAACAACAACCAACTTGACGCTGAACATCCAACATCGCGGCGAGACGAGGCCATTGGAGAACCTGGCAGCGTGGAGCTGACCGAGGAAGAAGTGTTTTACCTGGTGGAGCGAATGGGATTCCGCATCGAGCGACGGCAGGCACCGGCAGAGCGACCGTACTGTGGCTACATCCAGGATCCGGACAACATGCTCCAGAATCTGTACCGACCGTCGTTATGGGTGGCGCGCAAGAATGGTTGACAGTAGAGTACGTGGTAATGTAATTATACGAAATGCGCTTATAATCCTCACCATCTCTCTATCCAAGAGCGTAGATAACTTGGCCAGTAAGACTGCGCCAGAATTCTTGGGTTTTCGTAGTATTGTTGGCACGATAGTTTCTTCCCTTGGTCTACTCCGTACCTTAGGTAAATATCTGGACGCCTAAACAAGCTCGTCCGTTAGTCAGCCAGACCAACCATCGCCCAGTTGTACGCGCAGTGCCGGATCCCGAAGCATCTTGCAGCAGCCTCGGCCAGGGAGCGATGAGCCCCTGTCCTGCCATGCTGATTGGCCAGTGGTCTTGCGCAGGGCTGAATTCGATCAGCAGGCTTAGTATCCATGGCTGCTGGAGAATCCTGCGCCATGGATTTGATCCCTGCTGACAGGGTGCTTTTGGTTCGATTCGTTCGGAATATTACCGAGGATGAGTGCTGAGAACGGTGTACTCCGGAGTATAGTATAGAGCTGTGGGATAGACAGAGAGCAGTTGCAAGATGACGATGATGACTAGTCTCTTGTTTCTTTGTTCCGTGCATCAATTCACCTGGCTGAAACACTGATCGCGGCCAGAATTAACCTGAGTCGAGGCTATCAGCCGGTAGCTGCCGTCAAGGGCAAAGATGGAATCTCCGGGCGAGTGGGGCACGGAACCATGGAGCAGGACGAGATCGTGCATCAGCTGTCCTGAGAAGCAATGAAACAAGAGACGTCCTGTGTCGATGATTCTGTCGAAGGCCACAAAGACATCAAACTGGACGCATTGACAGGCGAGATGGCCGAAACACGTGCTCACCGCCAATCAAGGCGTTTGCTGGCCGAAGCAATCGCCGCAGGATCGTGCTCTGCTCAGCTTGTCTCGCGGTTAATAATATCATCTCAGCGACGGATTTCGATCAAAGAGACCAGCCACATCCGAGCTGACAATCGCTCAGCATCGATTTCATTCACGATTCCTGGCCTCTTTCCCCCACTCCCTCCACCTGTGCTCTCCAGGTCCGTGGAGCCGCGTCCGTCTGGTTCGGGGCCGAGTCACCTCTTTGGAGCCGCTCAGCCTCAGCGCCCAACCAACACTGCTGAGGCCGCTTGTTAGCTGCTGTTAGCCGCAGACTGTGCCCCTCCAGCCGTTTACTGCTGTTGTTAGTGAGCTAACCTGGCCCGACTGACCCTCAGGCACCATCATTCGTCCCCCTCTGCCCCCTCGCCTGTTCCCCAATTCGGCCTGCCCTCGCTCGTGTCGTGTCGTCCTGTCTCAGCAGTCGCCCCCAGCAAAGAGAACAGCAGGGAAGAGAACAGAAAATCGACAGAAAATTGTACAACTCCCTTTCTCTCTTGTGCTCCATACTCCGTACTGTACTGCGCATCCCTTGTCGCTGTCGCTGGCCCCCCCGCCCTGGCTCGCATCCTTCCGGGCTCACCCCCAACCGTGGCTTAGGCGTGCTGGCAGTCTGTGAATTGATTAATCAGTGATACAACCTCGTTCGCGACTGGGCCCTCACCACCCCTGCTGCTGACTACGATCGCCTTTCTTCCTGCGATTCTCATCCCACTCTCTCCCCTTTGTCGCCTCTCTCGTCTCTCTTCCTCGTCATCCGCCCCTTTGTCTCCCCCACTCTCGCCCTCCTCCCCTCCTCCTCCTCCTCCGCCGTCCTCCGGTTTCTATCGACCTGATGAGTTCCCGTTTGAAGTCTCTCGGTTTCTCCAAGCGCAAGAACAGCAACAACAACCTCCCACCGGCCCAGGTCCCCAGCCCGCCCAAGAGCGGCGCCTACATCGCCCCGCCGTCGAGCACCGCCTCGACCAGTTCGCCGCCGCCTGACGGGCAGAACAACTCATCTTCCAACACCAGCCTTGTCATGACCAGCCAGAACCACCCGGGGCGGCCTCCAAGCTACTCATATAATCCCGCTGGGAGACCGACGAGTCCGGTGCCGCCGGGCGGCTCGCAGCAACTCACCCATCACCATCCTCCTCCTCCGCATCCTTCCATCAATCCCGCCGCCCTTCAATACATACAGCCAGGGCCTCCTCCCCCGCTGGCGCCGCCGCCGGGATACGGATACCACCAGCCCATGCATAACCTTCCCCCGACTCTGGCGCCTCACCAGCCGCCGCCGCCCCGCAATCCCGCCGCCGAGGTCGAGGGATCGAACCGAAATAAGGCGCAGCTGATTGTTGGAATCGACTTTGGCACCACGTTTTCGGGCGTTGCGTTCGCCTTTGCGACCAACAATGAGGCGCGAGAAGACATCATCACCGAGTGGCCCGGGGCGGGCACCCACACGAAACAAAAGATCCCCACGGTGCTCTACTACGACCAGTACCAGAAGGTGGTAGGATGGGGTCCTGATATCGCCGACGCCCTGGCCCCGACGGGGTACCCGAAGCCCGGTGTGCAAAAGGTGGAATGGTTCAAGCTGCAGCTGATGACCTCGGGCAACACGTACGTCGATCCGATCAACCTGCCCCCATTGCCGCCCGGCAAGTCGGAGATCGACGTCGCGGCCGATTATCTGTTCAAACTGCGACAAGCGATGCGCGCACAGCTGCAGAAGACGCTGGGAGAGGTCTTCACCCGTGAAGAGCGCAACATCCGCTACTTCCTGACCGTGCCGGCCATCTGGAACGATGCGGCCAAGGCGGCCACCCGGCAGGCGGCTCTCCAGGCGGGCTTTTTGCGGGACGAGAACGACAATCGACTGACCCTGATCACCGAGCCCGAGGCGGCGGCCATGTTCTGCGCCAAGACGGGACTGCTCAACCTGAAGGTCGGAGACGCCATTTTGATCGTCGACTGCGGCGGTGGTACCGTGGATCTGATCGCGTATGAGGTCGAGGACGAGAACCCGTTCACGGTGTCCGAGTGCACGGCAGGATCGGGCGACTCGTGCGGGTCGACGGCGCTGAATCGCAACTTTAGCAACATTCTGCGGGCCAAGATCCGCAAGATGAAGCTGCCGGACGGCTCGCGGACGGCGGGGAAGGTCTACGCCAAGTGTATCATGGACTTTGAGAACCGGATCAAGGCGGATTTCCGCAACAACGGCCAGAAATGGGCGGTCGACGTGGGCATTGAGGCGGATTTCCCGGAGGCGGGAATCGAGGAGGGGTACATGACGTTTACGAACGAGGAGATTCTGCAGTGTTTCGAGCCGGTGGTCAACCGCATTCTGGAGCTGGTGCGCAATCAGATCATTGCCATCCAGGCGCAGAACCGATCGTTGCAGGTAAGTACCTAACAAGTGACCTAACAACTGTTGATTCTGGTTGACGCTGACTGGTGTAGAATGTGCTGGTCGTGGGTGGATTTGGTGCGTCTGAATATCTCTTCCAGCAGATCAAGCTGCACGTGCCGCCGCAGTACCAATCCAAGGTGGTGCGACCGATGGACTCGGTTGCGGCGATCGTGAAGGGAGCCGTGACGGCCGGTATCTCGGAGCGGGTGATCACGCACCGTGTGGCGCGTCGACACTACCTGATGGCGACCCTGCAGCCGTTCAAGGAGGGATACCATCCGGAGCAGTACCGGGTGCCGAGTCTGGACGGCAAGGACCGGTGCAAGTACACGCGACAGATTTTTGTGCAGAAGGGAGAGCGGGTGAAGATTGGCGAGCCGGTCAAGGTCAGCTTTTTCCGGCAGGTCGCGCCGGGGGCGACCCTGATGTACGAGGACGTTCTATACGCGTGTGACGAGGATGTGTGTCCAGAATATGTGAAAGATCCACGTACGCCTGTCGTTTCTTATTTGTCTTTTCTCTGTCGGATCGCTAATGTCTTGCAGGCATCAAAGAAGTGGTCACCCTTACATCAGACCTGTCCCGGAAAAACCTGGAAAAGGACTTTGAGCGGATGGACACGCCCAACGGCACGTTCTACCGGGTGTATTTCGATATCTATCTGACGCTCGACGGCAGCGAGTTCAGCGCCGAGTTGGTGTGTCAGGGCGAGGTGATGGGACGGTGTACGGCGAAGTTCAAGTGATGAGATGAGACGAGCTGCTTAATGAGTGACGAGCCATTCAACGAACGTCGACTGTCGACTGTCGTTTTTAATAGATAGTGATATGCACGCGAACAGCCGACAGCGTAGTCACCATACGACTGACATCTACGGTCAAAAGATGAGGGGTGTTCATTCTCGATTCTCGATCATCTATCTGTTCATACGACTGACTAACTGGCCTGGCGTGTGGTTTGTTTGCATTTCGATGATTTTTTTTTCCTTTAAATTTACTTATTATACCTTTGTTTGTTTCTGTTTCTGTTGTTATTCCTGCATTGCAAACGTCTGCAAACTGATGTCATGTCATGTCCTTGTTTGATATTTATTGAATTGATATCCAATCAATCAATCATTTCTTTCAGCAGTGTTTGTTGTGTTTGTATCTTCTCGACGAAATGGATTGAATTCATCAATTCTCAAGAATTGCAGTCTGTGAGTTCACAATGTCAGAATAAATTAAGATCGTTTTCCCCCCCCCCTCCCTCCTGTTTTGATTTTTTTTTAATTTAGTTGGATTGAATGAATTGAGCTGAGCTGAGCTGAGCACAGCTAGCTAGTTGTACTCGTGATGGACAGAAAGAAAGAAAGAAAGAAAGAAAGAAAGAAAGAAAGAAAGAAAGAAAGAAAGATATGTAGGTAGGTAGATAGATAAAAAAAAGACTCTATCTATCCCTCTTGATTGATCTGCTGATTGTATCTTGCTCGATTGGATTTTGATCTTTTTTTGGTCAATTTTGTCTTTGGCCTTTCGCCTTGTTTTCACTCACTCATTCGCTCATTCATTCATTCTTTTTTTTTCTTTTTTTTTGCAAAAAAAAAGGAGATTTTATTTTTGACTGACTTGACTTGACCGACTGATTTGACTTTTTCTTTCTTCCTCTTCGTTCATAATGATTAAACCAAACTCGAAACCAAATAGAAATTGAATTCGAACAACCACACCACATACACCACACCTTACTCATTCATCCCCCCCTATCTATCCCCATAGTATACTATCCACCCGCTATGAATGAATGAATCCATCATGCCATGCCATGCCATGCCATACCATAACATAACATAACATAGGTTACTTAGGTAACATCTCCCTCCACCGCATCCAAACCAAACCCAACCTCTCTCCCTGAAAATCTCCTTCCCTTTCATTCTCTTATACTGTTCAATTCGAAGCAGAAGACTTCTTTCCCCCCTCCGTGCCGAAATTCCCCAGCGTTTCGATCACAGGGATCTTGTGGACCGAGTTCATGATGTTGCCTTGTGGAGCGAGATTGCCTAGGGCGCCGACGGCGGGGTTTCCTTGTGTCTGTTGTCGTTTTGCTCTGTTAGTATTTTTTTTTCTTTTTGGGATTGGTTTGGGTTGGTTTTTGTGTGATGGGTGTGATGGGTGAAGATTGGGGGCACTTACGCCAGCGAGGTAGTCGAGGGTTCCGAGCTGGATTGTTTTTTTTTCCATGTGAGAAGTTGTTTTTTTCTTTCATGTGTATTGTATGTATGTACAGTGCATAGCTTGATGGATAGATGGTTGATTTGACTTACCTGACGTTTATCATTATCATTATCATTCTTCATATTATCACCGACTGGCGCAGCGATGGCCAGGTTGAGCATCATCATCATCGTCGATAAGATGATGAGGAAGGAGGAGATGCTGAATGGTCTCATTTTTTTCGTTATATGGTATCTGTTATGGATGGTGGATAGATAGATTGAATCCAACTGGATTGGATCGTCGTGGGTATACTATGACAGAGAAATAGATAGATAGATAGATAGATAGATACCTAGTCAAGAGTGTGTTGTGTATGTGTATGTGTATAAAAGGAAAGAGAGGAAAGAGAGAGAGAGGAGGGAGGAATGTCGTCGACAGAGGAAAGGAAGGGGAGGGAAGAGATGGATCTACCGTACTACTGTATCCTAGGTATGTACCTAGGTATGTAGGTACCTGGGAAGCACTGCTAGGGTTAAGTTAATAATAATTATTGCATATCGAGGAAATTAAGGTAGTATCACATTTTTCTCTTTACTTCAATTCAATTTAATTTGAATTAATTTAATTAAACTCAGCAAGAACAGTTATGTTATGCTACAGACCTTACTTACGGTACTCACTCGCAATATTAATTCCAGTATCGTGTCGTGTCTACAGCATACATCCTTCCTTCTTCTTGCCTTGTTGTGCCTTGATACTTTCTTCTTCTTCTTCTTTTTTTTGGCTCCTACATTCCAGTGAAAAAATAAGAAATTTTCGTATTTTCGTTTTGTTACTGTAGAGCTAGCTACTACTAGAGGAATGAGGAATGTAGGACCATAGTTACTGTATGTACATATTTCCCATCCCTTCGATTGATCCCTTCCTTCCTTCCTTCCTTTCTTACCTAATAGGGTAGGTATTTAATTTTTTTTCTTCAAGGTTGTTTGGGTTGAGAGCATGTCTTTCTTTTTCTTCTCTTTTTGAATAAAGGATATTATTTATTTTTTGTTTGTTTGTTTAGTGGCAAATTCAACAGTTGCTTTTTTTTGTTGGTATGTATGCTACGTGATAGTTAATTATGAACTAATTACTTATTGGTATGCATCTATGTACTGTACAGTACATACCTAGATCATTTTCTTTTCTTTTCTTTTCTTTTCTTTCTTTTTTTTCTTTTTTTTTTGTTTGGTAAAAAAAGTGTCCTGAGAAAGGAATAGAAAATACTTTTTTTAAAAAAAAAACAGAAGAAGAAGAAGAAAGAAGAAACGAGAGGGGGGGGGGGGAAGATAAGAAAAACCAAGTATATTACCACGTTCAAAAAAAAAAAGACAGTTCTCCCTCTAAATCTTCCATAAAAGGATATATATGTCTTGTCTGCATTGCGCGCCATATATATAGTACTCCTGGAGTACACTATGCTGCAGCCTGCTTTGCTGTGTTCCATGCAGCTCACTCACGGCTAGGAGAGAGATCTTGCTATGATGTATTGTCCTCAGCGTATTTATTATTCTATCGACCTTCGCATGGACATATAGCTATGAATATGTAGCAGAAATTGATTCCCAATCCTGATATACGAATGGCGCAGACTACTTGCAAGTTTGCGCCGCAGATTTGATTGATAAGACGATGAACATGCTCCTAGCTGATTGGCGAATATTCAATCGAATCAATGTGAGCTGAACGAAAGTTTTCCAAGGAACAGCATGATGCTGTGGGGATGCGTGGTCATCGAAAGCCTAAAATTAGCTGTTGACTCATTGAATCGCTCTTTCGTTATCGTACAGAGATGAGGTTTGCACTGGAGATAAGTTTCCAGCAAGGAACAAGCTTGGCACCGTCAGTAAAGGTGACGCTCTTGAATATGCCCTGCAAATAGCTAGTCAAATACATTCAAAGCGAGATGGAGCAACGTAGAATCAGCTAATCTATCAAATTGCTGCACCACGTAACCATGTTGAGAATTGAAGTTGAGAATTGAAGCAGATGTGGCTGTTGAGTCCATGTCTCTGAGAGTGTGTCATCCGGGGTTACTTACGGAGTACTCCGTACAGTGTGGAGTCGGCGGGTCTACCCCAGCTAAACGACAGGTCAATTGGACACAACAACTGGTCTAGACTTAGCTGCTTCTCCCATCAGTGCCAGTGCTGGCAGACCACTGATGGATAACATATCCGTTGCGGGAATCATTTGCAGATAATCTTCGGACTGTTCTCCGCATGGTTCCCGACTAGGCATCTGCAAACGATGTCATAGAAATTATGAGGTATGAGGCATTTTCGGCCGTCGCTCTCAGTAATATGTGGCAGTTGATTGGCAATTGCGATGGACAGACTGAAGACGTGGTGATATTGACGTGGAGAACAAACTGGGAGCGACCAGTACAGGCCAGTACAGAGCCAGTGATGATGCTGACCGATCAGTATGGGTAGACTAGGTGACTGGGTGACTTGATCAAATCCGACATGATGTCGACTCGTAGAAGAGGATCAGGTGTAGTTAAGTCTGTCAGATTAGTAAGACTGGATGAGTTAACCATCTATAGATCGATCTGATGAGATGAGACTTTACATTTCCCCTAAGATTGCTCTCTCTTTTTTTTCTTGTGTCACCTCCTTTTTTCTTTCCTCTCTTCTTTTTTTTTTAAAAAAAATTCTGCCTCCCCTCCAAACTACTCCGTACTCCGTACTCCATGTGGAGGATCTGCCAAGTGACGTATCTCCTCCATAGCTGCCGCCTGTGTGCTGGACAACAGCACGAGACCACTGACGCAGTTGGGTTTGAAATCATCGCTAGTAGGGCTTCGAGCTCGGCAATGGCAGTCCCTGAAGCTGAGCAAGACTAGCGCGTCGATCGGCTAGCACTCAGCGGAGTGGTCTCGCCGTCTCGGCCTCACCCGGATCGTCGAGTTACGACTGAAGCACCTGACCAGAGACGATGACTGTACTGTACAACCGGGGCTGATGATGCCTGTGGCGATGCAGACGTCCAGCGTGTGGTTGGCCGCCAGCAAGCCCCCGCCTGAAGCCTGCAGCGTGGAGAGAACAGGCCCAGCCACTAACGACCCTGCCGGATTGGTGCGTCAGAAACATGAGGGAAAAAAACTGGGGATGCCGGGATTGCAGGCCTGAGGCGACGGGCGGCAAGCGCGCTTTGCGCGGAAAAGACGGTGTCGCACAGAATGGAGAAACGCGCCCTCAAGATTGTCGACAGGACGATTATCAGCTCGTCCGGGGAAGAGCGTCGTGCTTCCACGAGGCACGGCGCCGTGGGACGCGATGGAGCAGCAGCGGATGTGGCCCCGTGACTGCCCCGTGACTGGCAGCAAGCGGCAGGGGCGACGCCCGCTAGCCCGCCCGGGCAAGAACGCCTGGGTCACGCCCCACGGCGCCGGATCGCGGCCGATCGCCTCTCCGGATTAATCTCCAAAACTCCATCCTCGCCTCGCCGCAGAGAGTCTTTCGGCCAGGGCAGTGTTTCTGTTCTGTCTGCCAGTCAAAGCTCGACGCCAGCGTGCACGGACGCCATCACACGCGCATCGCTTCCATAATCCCGCTGAGCTCACTCCGCCTGCTGTCAGCCTCCGCCCTGCTCTCCGCTGCCCATTGCAATTGGGGCGGCCACGCTCCAACGCGTTACAACGATCGATCATGTGGTTGCTGCAATGCAATGCCGTCAGCGCTGGCGCTCCACTGCGTTTTGTGGGGAAGGCCTGCCTCGACACGTATCGGACAGGAAGGCACGTGTTGGCCATGTCGCTTGCAGTCCTTAAAATGAGAAGCCAGGAACGCTCGGCTTCAGCCCGTCTGGTGACCTCTCGTTTAGAGTTTCTTCGCTAGCCTCCTTTTCGTCTTTCTCGGTATATAATTTTCTGGGTGTTGGGCAGTTTGGGCGTGCCATTGAGTCCGGTCATTCTCCCCTGTCAATGATGGTGCACTCCTTACCCTTGACCGGCTTTGTCGTCATCGTCTTGGTGATCAAATGGCTATGGAAGTGGTTCTCCTCGCAGGCTTCGACGACTCGCTCCAAGGGCGATGAATATGATGCCACGCGCATGCCACCGTATCCCAGTGAGCCGATCAAGGGTCGGGAAAAGTTCCACATCACCATGGGGCTGCGGAAGCTCGACGAATGGAATTGGTTGACCGTCGACAAGAACTACATGAAGGAGCACGAGGTCCGGGATGCCCTCCTTCGAGACGAGCGGGAGAACGTCTTCCAATGCCTTCCAGAGTCAAAGGAAGCCTGTGCAGAGGCCTTGGAAGACGTGGTCAACTTCCTCTGCAAGCGTTTCCCGGGCATGTTTGAGCAGAAGAAGCGTGGCTCCGACACGGAGATCCACAATAAGAAGACCGGGGAAAAGTTTGTCTTCGGGTCGAACAACACGATGGAGCCGCTGGAGATTGCGGTGCGGCTGACCATGGAAGACCTGAGCATTTTGATGAAGAATGACGAGGGCGAGTACTATCTGTACGGATGCTCTCGATAGATATAGATAGTGAGACGCTGACAAATGACAGGGCAGCGAGCGCCAGTCTGTTTCCTGTGGGCTGGAGGGTGCAGGACCGGATTGGATGGACGATCTCCCGCCTGCATGGGCCTGTACCGCAATGGCGCGAAAAGATTGGCCATTCAGTGAACAAGTAAGCCGCTCTGTCGATGTTGACGGCTCGCGCTGACCGTGTAGATTCATGTGCCGTTTGACGCCAGAATCGCCGATGGAGCGCTCCAACTACTTTCTGGAGATCCGCCAGCCGGGCGAGGACTTGTCGTCGACGCTCTTCCGGCCGGACGGACTGATGGAGCAGGAGCTCAGCCCGTGGCCGGACGACATTCTCATCCGACGGGAGCGACAGACGTTTCGGCGGCTGCCCCGGACGGGAGCGCTGCTATTCAGTGTCAAGACGACACTGACGACGCTGAGCGAGCTGCCGCTGCAAGAGGTGCAGAATCTGGCGACGGAGATTAGCAACTGGCCGGAAGACATGGCGGCCTACAAAGGACGCAACATCTGGGGGAAGAAAGTGCTGGACTATTGTAATCAGCGGGTGAGCGCGGGGAGGTGAAGCGACCTTATTTATCATCATCATAATCATACCATGATTGTTATAATGCTGGATGACGACAAAAGTTTGGGTGGCTGTCTGAATAGTTGCATTTTGCATATGGACTGCTTTCTGCACAACACGTTGGTTCGGCAGGATTCCGTATGGAGGATCGGCGGCTAACGCAGCTGCACCCCGCAAGCGGCGCTTAGCAGCGATCTGTCGTCCAGTCGTTTAGTTGGCGATGCTTGTGCTTGATACAGCCATGTCGCAGTCATGTTTCGTTTGGTGTCTGTCAAGAGTCATTGTTGACTCGATGTCTTTGCATCATGTAGCATACGAATACGAACTGTACTGAGGTAAAGCATTTTGTTCGCTGTCTATAACTGCTGCTTATAACTTATGCTTATAACTTGCGGTTTTTCTACTGTACTGTACTTCCAGTCGAAAGTAACTATAATATAAACACTTCGCCATGCTAAGCCAGTCGTTACTGTACACCTCTTTCCTGTTGTACCTCTACCTAATCACGCCCATCCGCGCAATCCACCACATGAAACTCCCACCCAACCCAAACCCCAACCTCGACAAACGCGACTCTTCTTTCGTGCAGTTCCGCATCACAAACTCCTGCCCCGACGACATCTACCCAGCCATCTTCACCCAGGCCGGCACGGGCCCCGGATTCGGCGGCTTCCACGCCGCGCCAGGGAACACGACCACCTTCAGCGTGAGCGCAGACTGGCAGGGGCGGATCTGGGGGCGGACGAACTGCAGTTTTAATCCTGAGGGGACGGGGCCGGCGCAGCAGAATAGTACTACGACAGGAAAGGCATGCTTGACGGGTGATTGTGGGGGTGTAGTTGATTGCAAGGGGACTGTTAGTCATGCCGATGCCTACCTCTACCTACCTATCTATATACTTTATTTTTGTGTATGCTAACTGACTATTTGCTGTCAGGGCGACCCCGCCACGCTGGCAGAATTCACCCTCTCGACAACCATGAACCTCTCCTTTTACGACATCTCCCTCGTCGACGGCTACAACCTCCCCGTGGGGATTGTCTCACTGCACACGGAGTCGAAGGACCCAGCACTAGCATCGATTCCATCAAATACCACGAACCCGGTGTGTATCGGGAGTGTGGATTTTTTCGTCAGCGACGACAATAGCAGCAGCGCAATCCATGCAATATCGCGCTGGTGCCCCTGGCCCTTACAGCTGCAAGCAGTGGCACCACCCAAACCCGGCGCGGGGGTGTACCCTTACCCAGACGACGATATCCCGCGCCCGCGATTCGACCCGTGCATCTCGAGCTGCGCCAAATACGGTAATCCGGAGGACTGCTGCGCGGGGGCCTTTAACAGTCCTGAGACGTGTACACCGAATGAATACAGTCGTAAGGCGAAGAGCGTGTGTCCGGATGCGTATAGCTACGGTACGTACAGTACATACCTATGCCACTTGGGCATGTTTAAGTTGGTTGTGTTGACGATTTGTGGATTATAGCCTACGACGATAAAACGTCCACGTTTACGATTAAGGCTGGAGCGGGGTTTGAGGTTGTGTTTTGTCCGGATGCGGGGAGGTCGACGGATATTATGAGATATAAGGATCAGGATCAGGATCAGGGTTAGATTGGATTATATTAGATCAGATCAGATCAGATTGGATTTGGATTGGATCAGATTGGATTAAATTAGGATTAGGAAGGGTTAGATTAGGGATCTGATTTTTTTTTATTTTTTTCATTTTCAATTCTAGATTTAGGGCTAGCTAGGACTAGGCCTAGGACTAGGACTAGGACGAGGGCCAGTGCTTTTCTTCCTTTCTTTCTTTTCTTTCTATGATTGTGAGATTGGGTTGGTCAGTTGACTGACTATAAATCTGACTGCATTTTATTGTGTTTCATTTATGCCATCATCTATATCTATCTATCTGTCCTGTGTATTATTCTATTCCAGCTTTATTTATCATATGTATACACTTTGCTATCTGCGTGCATATACGGAGTTTGAATGTGACTTGGTGTTGTTATTGTATTCATTCGTTTGGTTGGTTATGTTATTTACTATTTGGTTGTTTGGTTATCTATCTATCTATCTATTTATTTTCCCTGTACGAAGTAATAGTAATGTCTATGAGTGTATGTACATCCATCCATCCATTCATCTATCTATCTATCCATCTACCAGTACATATTATACTCCGTATATACGTGTTATGCCAATAGTCACCTCTATCGAATCCAGAACAATAATGAAAAGGGAAAAAAAAAAAGACAGTACCTAGATCTAGACTAGGTACGAACGAATGAAAGAAAGATCTGCCAAGGTACTGACTGTACC
Organism: Rasamsonia emersonii CBS 393.64; assembly: GCF_000968595.1. Classification (NCBI taxonomy): domain Eukaryota; kingdom Fungi; phylum Ascomycota; class Eurotiomycetes; order Eurotiales; family Trichocomaceae; genus Rasamsonia; species Rasamsonia emersonii. The sequence continues at coordinate 130,992 of NW_013563284.1, forward strand.
GTACAGTATAGTATAGTAAAAAGGAGGTAGGGAGGTAGAGAATCGGGTATACATATAATCCTCCGGAAGCAAATATCATCTGAATAGGTAATCGAAAGAATGAAGAAAATGACAGCTGACGAAAGCGACTGCTACAGCTTCGTCTCGCGAGCTGGCTTGTTATTGTTGCTGTCCTCGTCTTGCTTCAGTCGGACGACGCCCTGAGATAACGTCAGTACGGTACATACGGTACGTCTGGCAAAAAACTGCGACTCACCTCCTGCACACACGTCGCGATGAGTACACCATCCCTAGACCACAGCTTCTGCATCACCAACCCCCTCCCCTCCCCCGCCCACGGGCTCTCCATCTCCGACAGCATCCACTCGTCCGCCCGGAAGGCGCGCGGGTTGTGGAAGTAGATCGTGTGGTCCAGACTGACCATCATGCCGATCTCGCGGTTGTCGCGACGGTGGTGCTTGATGATGGACGACAGCTTCGTCGCGTCCAGCGTGCCGTCCTGCCGGCTCTTGCGCAGCTCCGCCTGCTGCTCCTCCGCCAGGTCCTTCAGATACCGCGCGATCGTGTCGCTGTCCAGGTCCGACGGGTTCTTCAGCGACTGCAGCGCCCGCTGCAGCGCCGCCGGCGACGCGAACCGCGGTATGTCGTGAACCCGCGACACCGTCCCGATGAAGTAGCTGTCGGTCATGTACGCGAGCGCCGACAGATGGGCCTGGTGGCCTCCGGCAGCAGAGATCCGGCCTCGCGCGCGGATCCACTGTCTGATGCGTTTGTCTTCGGGGTGACTCGATCCTGCGTCAGTCAGCGCATTTCGTTCACAGCATCTGAGTTATAATGCAGACTATGAGGGTTCTGCCTACCATTCACGATTCCCACCTTCTGCGACTCAAACGGACTGCGGTGTTCCCGTCCCGGCGTGGGAGGCGTCTCCTGCGGAGGAGGAACAGTCGGCATGCGCGCGGCATGCTCGAGTTTCTTCTTCCCCCCACTGTCCTCGCGACTGAAGCTGAGCGTAGTGGTGAAGATGGGCCGGCCGCGCTGCCGGGCCTGAACGGTGCGGGTCGCAAAGCTCCTGCCGTCGCGCACGCGCTCGACATGATAGACGATGGGGATCTCCGAGTCGCCGGCGAGGACGAAGTAGCAGTGCATGCTATGGACGGTGAAATCGCTGGGCACGGTGCGCTGGGCGGCGGACAGGGACTGGGCGATGGCGGCGCCGCCGTAGATGCCGCGCGCGCCGGGGGGATGCCAGAGGGGGCGCGTATTCGTGAAGACGTCCTGTGAGTCAGTCAGTACGAGTACGGAGGACATCCAGTCCAGGCAGAAGTTTTTACTCACCGGCCCAATGTCCAACACGGGCGTCAGCTCGAGGACATTCTCAATCGGCGCCTTGGAGGCGTCCAGCGGCGGGGGCTCGAAGAGGGTGACTCTCTTCGCCATGGTGTCGCAGTAGACGGAATAAGGCAGTCGCGAATCAATCACGGTGACATGGGTTGTAGCAGGATAATAAATTGGCAATAGTTATAACGAGAAAAAGAGGAGCCATGTGATGACAGCATTGGCAGCGGCGATCTGATGGATCTCCGACGGGCCACTGCCGAGGCTCATTATCCGAATCGGGCCGAACGATCGACTAATCAGTAATCCAGGATTATTCAGAGCTTAAAATAATGCATGCTGTGCCAGGAGCCCAGGACTCTATATGGTAGTTATCTACTTCCCAGGCGGGCCTCATACCTATATTCCTCAGCATATCTTACAACAGTACTGTAGTGTACATCTACTTCTTAGGCGGGTTTCACACCCGCATCCACATTTATGTGCATTGTAATGTAGTGCGTATTATCTACTTCCCAGGCGTGCTCCACACCCATATTATCCCTCACTATATATATATTCTTTCCAAAGTGTTGTAGTGTGCTATTTCCTCCCCAGACAAGCTTCCGCACCACATTCCTGCACCAGCTACAACCATGTTGTCCCTATTATCTACTCTCTAGGCGGGCCTCCAAAGCATATTCTTCCTTTACCCCCCTTACTTAGGTACAGTACATGTAGGATGCTTTGCAAAAACACGTGCCAACAACAGTAACAGTAACAAGTTTCTGTAGTATTAGACGTGATTTCTAGTGAAAGTAATATTACTACGCGGAGCATGTTAGAGTCAGCTCCTTATAATGTAAGTTATGTATTTACCAGTCATTATTTCATGTCATTTCACTTCATTTTATTCTCATCTCTACCAGAAACTTTTTGTTTTTAAAGAAAAGAAAAAAGACAAAATTTACTGGTATCATTCCAACCAACCAACTAACTCATCTCCTAACCTAAACCTATGCTCTCTCCGCGTTGGACGCCGTCGCCGCAGTCTCCGGACTGCCAGCGCTGCTGCCGCCGGCAGGGACGACAGCGTTCCGATTCTGGTCTTCCTCCGGAAGCTCGATGCGAAACGTATCCCGGACAAGCTGTCTGTTGGGGACATTTCCGGTGTTCGTGTGGAGTAGTCGCAGAAGTTGCCGGTCTGTCTCGTCTGTCAACTCAGACGTTTGAGCCGAAGGATTAGGGAAATAGCGCGACCACTGCTGCTGCTGCGGATGCTGATACGGCCGAGGCTGCAGCTGCGGAATAGGCGGAGGATCAGGGAGAGATTCTGGCTCTGGAGACAGCGGCGCAAGCCTAGGCGACTTGTTACGTCGAGAAACGTTGACGCGGACCTTCCAATGCGAATGGAACGCTGCGATGGCGTAGCCAGCTGTCGAAACGGACGCGAGGATGATATACGCGAGTCCGATACGACTCAGGGGCAGCAGACGTCGACAAAAGACGTGCAGGGCGGCATTGAAAGTCCCGAGGAGACTAGATCCGAAGTAGGGGCTGAAGCAGCAGCGATACACGGGTCAGACAGAGATTGATGGACGTGGATGGTGGTGGACTCACATGTAGACCTTGTTCAGAAGGAAATCATGCCGATCCTTAAACATAAGAACAAGCGCAACGGAGGCAAAGTGAGGCGGGATAACCATCACGAGTCCGATGATATCCAGAACGCGGTTACTAGCCCGAAGCTTCTCGTAACGAGTCTCCAGCGCGACGGTGAAAAGGAGGAAGCTGAGGAATTGACAATGTTAGCCAAGAATCCACATACAATCGAGGATTGCAACTGCAAATGCAAATGCAACAGATAAAGCTGACTCACCCCGCGAGAAGCACCCAAGAAGAGATCGTCGCCACAATGTGCCAATACACAGTGAGAAGAGGCCTTCTAGACGGACGCGGGTAATCGTCTGGCAGTGCCATGGCAGCTGGATTCGACGATAGATAGGTAGATATCAGGAATGGATGTCTCGATCTGCCAACGCGTCACCAGACTGGTGAACCCTCGACTGGTCAAAAGGCGACTGCCCAAGAAGGATGTCTTGTCTTCGACCAAAGAGGAAGAAGACTACACCAATACCCCTTCAGGGAAATCGAAATTAGAATCAAGAAAAGGAGAGCTGAGCTGAGCTGTATCCAGACGAAGAACAAGCTTGACTAGACTTGACAAGAAGAAGGTGTGTTCACGTCATGTCAGAAGGAAGAAAGAAACAAGTGAATGAAAACAGGGTAGGACCAGCGTGTGAACGATCACACAGCCAGAGTTCCTGACAGTGAACGACTGCAGAAACGAGGGAATGGACAGAGTCCGGACCACAGGCAGACGTGCACTGTATCACCGTAGCAACATACAGTAGATAGATAGACAGATTAGGTATGTATACATGAGGAGGAGCTCAGGGCTGGGTAGTCTGGGTAGATAGGTAAACAGTCACTGGGTTGTGCATTCTCGGCGAGAAGGACTGTTAGGGTTAGTGATAGTACCTATACCGACGGATACTCAGGCAGTAGAGCAGATTCTATGTTTTGTGAGAGGATATCATTATCATTAGTAGACACGAATGATGTAGGGATATGCAGCCCTACTAAGGGCGCAGCATCTACACATGATGACAGGATCAGTATCTGCAGTTGAAGTCAAAAAATACTTAGATCAGCCAGGCCAGAAGTAACATTAGCTGTCTGTCTAAAAAGAAAGAGAAAAAAAAAATGAAGACTTCAGACAAGAAGAAGCTGTTCATTAATAATAAAAAAAAACCTTCTTGCAGGAAGTTTACCAGCATCACTTCCTTAGAATTATATTAGAGAGTCTGTCTGTCCTTAATATTAAAAGCCCTAAAACACAGAGAAAGAGAATCAACTTTTTAGATCATGAAGCAAGCATGCTTCCTGTAGGATACACAGTCTTCCCATGCATATGTATGTACTGTATGTATGTAGTCCATCCTAGGCTCAAGTTCAGTTCAGTTCGTCATCTCTCATTCATTAATATCACTAACTAATTAGCTATCTAGCTATCTAGCTAGGCAGGTATCTACCTATATACTATCAATATCATACCATACCATACATATGTATGATGTATGATGTATGTATGTATGTACCTGCATCATTAATCCAATTCAATCCCCACAACAAACAACAAACAACAATCTGATCTGAGGAGGAGGATCAACTCACTCTCTTCCTGCCTGCCTGCCTGCCAGGACTCCATTCCATGCCATGCCATGCCAGTATATTATCAATTAAAAAAAAACTCGAGAACTTTTTCAGGGTGAAGAAAAAAAAATACTCACTCGTTTCACGTTATGCCCGTTCATCCCAAAAAAAAAACCTGATCATGCGCCTGTATGCGATGCGATGCCATCGATGCGTGAGTACGTACTGTACCCGAATACTGTACCATACTCCCCTCCTTTTAAAACTTTTTTTTTGTTGATCAGCCCGCTGTGCATAAATGCAGGCAATTCAATCCAACCAGAAAAAGGGAAATCGGAATGGGAAGAGAAGGAGGGAGTAAGTGTCTCCCCACTGAGGTTTCATCTCTCTCTCTCTCTCGCTTTTCTTTTTTTTTGATATTGGCTGTTCGTTTCGTTTCCTTGCTTTTCGTCTTCATTTTTCTTCTTCTTCTTCTTTTTCTTCTGTCTGCTACCCCATCTGCTTTTCAAGGCCCCGTTCAAGGTCCTTCTCCGCGGGCATCGACGATGGCACCTTTTCCGGGTCGCCAGACGTATCCTGCCCGTAGGCTGCCGCCTGCTCCGCCCGCTGCTCCGCCTCCTTCAGCTCCTTCAGATGCTGGCAAAACTTGCTGTTCCGGCGGATGTAGTCGCCCCAGCGGATAAAGGCGAACGGGATGACGGACACGCCCAGGCTCAGAAACGCGATCAGACTGCACCCCCAGTCGACGCCGAGGCGGTGGAACATGGGCTTCGCCGCCAGCGGCAGCACGGCGCCGCAGATGCTCCGGCAGCAGCTCGACGCCGACTGCGCGCTGGCCGCGAACGTCTCGTACGCATCGGACAGGTAGTTCAGCATCGCCATGAAGATCAGCATGTAGCCCAGTCCGAAGCACACGCCCGACACCAGCGGCACCGCCCAGTGGATGTGCGGAGAGGCCGTCCAGCCCAGCCAGAACAGGGAAACGACGTACAACGGCCCTCCGACGCAGGCCAGCGGCAAACGACGGTATTCTTCGATTTGCGACCATTTCGCGCCGCGAGCTTTCGCCCGGGCCAGGAAGCCGTCGTACCAGATGAAAATGGGGCATGCGATGCAAGCGCCTAACCCGACTATTGCGTTTCAGCAGATCCAATCCGACGAATGCACGGTATTATACTTACTCGGCAGGTAGCACAACCCGGCAATACCGGTGCTCATTCCATAAATCCCTATATCGAATTAGCCGCAGTCAACGGACGATGTGACGGAGTATGACCTTGAAAGACGACAGGGTATGCTTGGAAATAGAGGTAAAAGATGGCATACGCCAAAGCTAGATACAAACAGGTGAATGAGACGATGGATTCATGAATAATCATCCGGATCGGCCGGGTCAGCGTCACCGTGAGGGTTGCTCGGAGGTCGTGCGGGGCGAGATCGAATGGGGCGACGATACTGGCGTTGCCAGTCTCTTTTCGCAGGCGCGCTGCTCTACGTTGCAGCAGGACGGGCGCATAGGTCTCTGGCAAGAAGATGACCAGGGGCAGAGTGAGCAAGGCGATGATGAGGCCGAGCCAGAATGCCCACCGCCAGCTCACGGGCGCGATGAATCCCGAGGCCCACGGGGAGATGATGGGGCCAAACGTGGTACACTGCCATGTGAGCGACGAAATGCAGGGAAAGGGAAGGGACGCTTACAGCCATGAAATAAGCCATGGCCCGGCCACGCTGCGTTGGATCGTCGTAGATATCGGCGAACACGCCGCTCGCGATGGCAATGGGAGCAGCAGCCGCCATGCCATTGAGGAGTCGGAACACCAGCAGCGCCGTATACGATCTCGCCAGGGCGCAGGCCATGGAGAAGATGTTGAACAGGATGAAGCCGATGAGCAGGGGCTTTTTGCGGCCATACTCCTCGGAGACTGGACCGCAGAAGAGCGGGCCGATGACGTAGCCGACGAGGAAGACGGAGATGGGCAGGACGAGCTGTGCCTGGTTCGTGACGTGGAAATCGTCGGCGATGTACTCGATGGCGCCGCTGGGCAGCGACGACCCGATGGTGCTGTTCATGACCTGCATCATGCCGGCCATGAGGGCGAAGAACTTTTTGCCCTGCCAGAAGTCAGTGGAGGGAATAATAGGAGATGAATTTCTCTCAAGCTTACCCGGCTCCAATTGACCGGATTCTCAGGATCGTCCGGCCCAAACGAGACGACCGTCTTGGAAGCGACTCGACGGAATCGGTAGGACGAGGGATTGTCGTATCGTTGCTGGATGGGTTCGTGGGCAGGCGCATCGTCGTGCTGGTCAGCAGCATCGTGCAGCGTGTTCTGGGAGATGGTCCGGGACAGAAAGATCTCCGGCGTCATCTGGGAGGGCAATGACAGAGACGAGTTGGCAGCCATGGTTGCTTTGGACAGATATCCTGAATTGATCCATCCAGGACGCGGTCAGTGCGTCTGCAAGAGGACGTTAGAATAAAAGAAGAAGAAAACAATGAAATAACTAACTTAATTATCAGAGGATCCTTCTACCGGATAACTGGGTGGGCGAGATACAGCAATATATTTATTGATGGCCACCACGGAGTACCGGCTACCAAACCCAGGGCGAGCAAGCGCCGTCCGGTCTGGACTGCAAAGGATCTGCACTTGGAGCTGCAGGTTGGGCATTCATTGAATCATGATTGAATTCATCAGCGTGAGCTTAGATCGGGCAAGAATGCGATGGAGCGGAGTCGAATCCACTCGGTTTCGGTTAACACGGCCCGAGTGCTGGCTTGGGGCCACCACCATGTGGACCTGGTTCCTTCGAGAAAGTCATAGTTTAGTAGTAAGACAGTAATACTCCGGTATATACAGAGGATGGAGTTGAGCTGGAATAGCCTGCTGAAGAAAGCATCTACAGGTACGTCTGTACAGTACAATCCACAGTTCATAGTCTAGATGTCGAGTCGAGTAGAAATGCCATCTACTTCTCCAGACATTGACTCCAGCTATCTACGACGTAGATACGACATGCTTCAAGATGTGGCGGTGTGGAGGATCCTATGTGACAGGATGCTGGGACTAGCCGTGCACGCTTGCATTGCAGCCGAGTGGGGATGCTGCCATCATTCTGACCTAGCACGCACAAAGCGCTGTCATGTTGACATGGCATAGATAAAAAATCTCGATGGTCACCATCAACCTGACAACCACTGGTGGCATCTGCTGTATACAATAGAATAAGAATAAGAATGATATCAGGTATATCTGTCTTATATAAATCAGTAAGCGAAATAGTACGGAGTATATATCCTTGAATTCAAGGTCTACAACCATCACGAACGAAAAAGGTAAAAAAAATGAGAAGAGAAAAACGACGATGACTCAGACTCAGACACTCAGATCACAAAACGGCCTGCCCTGCCAATACAACAGTAGTATTTAGTTTAGTATTAATTAATTTGTCGTCGAAACAAAGGAAGAAAGGGGGGGGGGG